>NC_091193.1:35407116-35409616 GCF_040958095.1 Procambarus clarkii
GGTTAGGTTCGGTATATCTACGTTAATTTTAACTCCAGTAAAAAACAATGACCTCATACATAATGAAATGCTTAGGTTTATCATTTCATAAGAAGAAATTAGAGAAAATATATTAGTTCAGGAAAACTGGCTTATTAGGTAAATCGGGCCTTGCATAGTAGGCCGAGAAGTGCGTTCTGGCTACTAGGTACGACATATATATATATATATATATATATATATGCAAGGCCCGATTTGCCTAATAAGCCAAGATTTCCTGAATTAATTTATTTTCTCTAATTTTTGCCTATGAAATGATAAAGCTACCCATTTCATTATGTATGAGGTCATTTTTTGTAATTGGAGATAAAATTAACGTAAATATATGACCGAACCTAACCAACCCTACCTAACCTAACCTAACCTATCTTTATAAGTTAGGTTAGGTTAGGTAGCCGAAAAAGTTAGGTTAGGTTTGGTTAGGTAGGTTAGGTAGTCGAAAAACAATTAATTCATGAAAACTCGGCTTATTAGGCAAATCGGGCCTTGCATAGTAGGCTGAGAAGTCGTTCTGGCTACTAGGTACGACATATATATATATATATATATATATATATATATATTATATATATATATATATATATATATATATATATATATATATATATATATATATATATTATTAAATATGACCGAAAAGTAAGATTAATAATTTTAACACGAATTTTCTCGATCTTTCTTACATTTCTTTTCACTGTTGATGGTAATTCAAAGATCAATTCTCCAAAATTCATTTTTATTTCTAGTCTGACGCGACACTTGAGCGCGTTTCGTAAACTTATTACATTTTCAAAGACTTAGTTTACAAACACACAATTGAAACTGAATAGAGCTTACACATTTTCGAGTTTATATCTACATTTGGGTGAGGTGGATGAGGTGAAAAAAACTTTCAACAATGGGTATTGAATGGGATTAAATTCAAACACAAGACAGAACACGAAAAATGGGTATTGAATGGAAGTAATTGTAGAAAGCCTATTGGTCCATATTTCTTGATGCTTCTATATTGGAGTGGAGTCTTGAAGTGGGTAGAATATAGTAGTGCATTAATTGGCTGTTGATTGCTGGTGTTGACTTCTTGATGTGTAGTGCCTCGCAGACGTCAAGCCGTCTTCTATCGCTGTATCTATCGTTGATTTCTGTGTTGTTTGCTAAGATTTCTCTGGTGGTTTGTTTGTGGGAAGAGATTATATGTTCCTTAATGGAGCCCTGTTGCTTATGCATCGTTAAACGCCTGGAAAGAGATATTGTTGTCTTGCCTATATACTGGGTTTTTTGAGGCTTACAGTCCCCAAGAGGGCATTTGAAGGCATAGACGACGTTGGTCTCTTTAAAGCGTTCTGCTTTAAAAGCGTTCTGTGTCTGGAGAGTTTCTCATGAGTAGGCTGGCCGTTTTTTTTGGTTTTATAGTAAATCGTCAATCGTCTTACTGAAGACCCTGTCTTCGATGGTTAGCAGACAAAAACCAATTGTATATTGCCGTTATGTAGATTACATATTCGTAATAGTAAAAGATTCAGACGAACTAATTGACCTTAAAAGTAATCTAGAGAGAGAGTCAGTACTCCGATTTACACATGAAAATAACAGTCTGCCATTCTTGGATGTACTAATAACAAAAACAGGAACCTCTTTAAGCACCAACGTATATTCCAAGCCCACCAACATAGGATTATGCCTGAACGGTCGAAGTGAGTGCCCCCAAAGATACAAAGCCAGTGTTCTCAATGCTTATATTCGTCGAGCGCTTACCCACTGCTCTGAATGGAGCAACGTGAGTAGAGAGTTGAAAGTGTAACTCAGGTATTGGTGAACAACGGATATAGCAACGCGGAAATAAACGCTGCTATAAGAAGACACTTGGACCGTTGGTATAATCCAGAACCTAGAACAGAAACCATAATACCGTAAAGGAGGTAAAAGCACTACTCCTAACCAAAACATAAACCTGATAATATTCTACAAAACCAAGAAGATTTCCGAATTCCTTATCAAAAACAGCCCGAAGCCGACGGAGAAACCTCTACAGCAGTCAAGCGTTGTATACATGTACACTTGCCCCCACGAAGGATGTAACCTTCAATCTAAGTACATAGGTACGACGTCGACCAAGCTGACGAGGCGTTTGACATGCCATCTTCAATCCGGTGCCCCTAGGAATCACATGAGACAAGCCCATGACATCACTCTAACAAGAGAAATGTTGAACAAGAATACCTGCATAATAGACAAAACCCAAGATGCAAGAAGATTACAAATTCTTTAAGCAATTCACATAAGAATAGAACAACCTACTATGAACACCCAAATCACGGAACTATTTACTCTACCCACCATGAGAGTAGGACAAGACCAGAACATAACGATGCCAACACAGAAGACAATGTCCAACATAACAGGCCAATTACACTGGATTAATCTTTGTATGTAGATTGGAGCTGCCTCGTATGGGTCAATA
>NC_091193.1:35414616-35499616 GCF_040958095.1 Procambarus clarkii
ACATGAACGAAGGAAGACCTCACAGAGTACTAGCTGACTTCAGGTGACGCGTAAAATCCACGGGAGCGGGAAACAACTGTCAAACTGACAGGACCAATCTTCGCACGTCCAACCTCCTTGACGTGTCGTGTCAGACTGATGGCGCCAACGCGGCGCGCTGCCCGGACCCCCGTTCCTTCGTGACGTCACATTCGCCACGGGGGGTTTTCATTGGCTCCCTGTGCCACATTGCTGTCGGTGACCAATCCGGTGTCTCTGACGTCACACAGTTTTGGCAGGGAAACAGGAGAGCCAGCGCCATCTTGGCTTCCTAAAGGGCCTAAACCACAGGCCAAAATATCATTGTTTTATAAATTTCTCGGCACTCCGAGAACACCCCACTCTCCCACATATATCAAATTGATGCCTGCGACCTAGAGAACGCTTGGGTAAAGTGGACATGACTCTTACTGCAGGGGTGGGAGAAATATAAGGGGGGGGAACACCGTCACAATATATGTCGTACCTAGTAGCCAGAACGCACTTCTCAGCCTACTATGCAAGGGCCGATTTGCCTAATAAGCCAAGTTTTCATGAATTAATGTTTTTTTTCGACTAGCTAACCTAAAGTAACTTTTTCGGCTACCTAACCTAACCAAACCCATAAAGATAGATTAGGTTAGGTTAGGTAGGGTTGGAAAGGTTCGGTCAAATATCTAAATTAATTTTAACTCCAAAAAAAAAATTGACCTATACATAAGGAAATGGGTAGCTTTATCGTTTCATAAGAAAAAAATTAAAGAAAATATAATAATTCAGAAAAACTTGGCTTATTCGGCAAATCGGGCCTTGCATAGTAGGCTGAGAAGTGCCTTCTGGCTACTAGGTACGACATATATATATATATATATATATATATATATATATATATATTATATATATATATATATATATATATTATATATATATATATATTGTGACGGTGTTCCCCCCCCCCCTTATATTTCTCCCACGCCTGCAGTAAGAGTCATGTCCACTTTACCCGAACGTTCTCTACGTCGCAGGCATCAGTTTGGTATATGTGGGAGAATGTAGTGTTCTCGAAGAGCCGAGAAATTTATAAGAGAAGAGTATTTTGGGCTGTGGTTTAGGCCCTTTAGGAAGCCAACATGGCGCTGGCTCTTCTGTTTTGCCGCCAAAACTGTGTGACGTCAGTGACACCAGATTGGTCACCGACAGCGACGTGGCACAGGGAGCCAATGAAAACCTCCCGTGGCGAATATGATGTCACGAATGAAAGGGGGTCCGGTCATCACGTCGCGCTGGCGCCATCAGTCTAAGAGAGCACGTCAAGGAGGTCGGACGTGCGCTGGGGGGTCCTGTCAGATGGACAGTTTACCCCGACTCCGGAGGATTAACGCATCACCCGTGGTCTGCCATCTCCTGTGAGGTCTTCCTTCGTTCATGTGTTGGACCAGAGAAGGAATTGACAGAACATTGAGCAACAAGTGCTCCAGGAACAGGTGTTGTGCAGGTGAAGTCTAGGCAGCGACGTATGTGACGGCTGATAGCTTCACAGTGATGACGTAGTTGCTGGGCCAATACTCCGGAGGGAATCAGTCTGACACGACACGTCAAGGTGGTTGGACGTGCGAAGATTGGTCCTGTCAGTTTGACAGTTGTTTCCCGCTCCCGTGGATTTTACGCGTCACCCGAAGTCTGCAAGTACTCTGTGAGGTCTTATTCGTTCATGTGTTGGACCAAAGAGGGAATCGACGGGATATTAAGCAACAAGTACTCCAGGACAAGTACTGTGCAAGAATAAGTGAAGTCTGTGCAGTGACGTATGCGACGTCTGAGGCAGTTCACCCGTTTGTGACGGCGTAGTGGCTTAACCGAGCTACCGGGAAGCAGTGGAAGAAGAAAACTATTCGGGAATCCGAACGACTGCACCCGACACGTAGGCGGGCAGCCGTAGCTGGGAGGAGAAATTGACGGCCGGGAGACCAACTCCAACCCTACGAGAAGTCGAGGAGGAGTACGGATCTGCAGTGAAAAGGCACGGAGACAACGCGCTTATGGTGGGACGTTGATTGAGTTCCTGGAAGACACGACAGAGTGTGTGTGGGGGCGTTCCCTACACGAGGCAGGAGCCAGGACCAGGAGCTACAACTCAACTCTCACCGGAGGATAGGTGGAAGTAGGTGATTCTAGTTTCCCTCCCAAATCCCCTTTAGTCAGCTATATTATTTAGCCAGAGTATTTTGTATGTCATGAGCAAGGCTCACCTATGTCACAGTAAGGCACAAGTGTGCAGAGTGGGGCTATAAAGAGTACTCACGATATTTATGATTATTATTGGTGTACGCAGGCACCCGGAGTAATTGATGAATATACTGTGTTGATAATGTCTTTCATGAGACTTTAATGTGATCATTTAGTGAGAGAATATATATATAAATACGCCAGTATTTGGAGTTAGGCTATGTGCCCAGTAACTATGATATCACCATTATTGATGTCTATGACTCATCCATATATATATATGTATATGCTCGTGTATTGAATAATCATTCATGTGTGCAGTGATTAATTGTGTTATCGCCCACGGAAGGAATTACTGAGAACTCCAGTGATATATACTTGCATACGTGATCATTAAATGAAGGGCAGTGTGTTATACCATGATAGTGAGCTATTGTGTCCATTTAATATAGAAATGTTTGATTGATCTCAAGATCAGTGCAGCGAAGTGTTTACGTGCTATTGTCGCAAATATTGTGTTCGAACTTCTAGTGATCTTTGAGAACTTAAAGAAACTGGCGCGTCATCCAAAACAAACAGATAAAGTAACATTCGCGCGGGGGTAGTCGCCCAGCTGATTTTGACATTGACGTGAGGGGGAGCATTGCCGGCTTGGCGAGTTCATGATTATATGTGTGGGAACGAACGACTTCTGCCTGAAACAGCTGTTTGCTTATTTGATATAATATTGTGATGTCTTTGAATGAGTTTTAAGTAAAATACAAAGTACATTGGTGTTTATATCATCCCCTCCATATTTCTTGTGGCTATATAATATACCTGAAAGCAGATAAGGATAGAAGTAAATACCTGCCTGATATCAGACATATTGAGTGTGTCCTTGCCACTGTTACCACAATTCAACAAAACCACTGACGTGTTACTGGACACCGAAAACACCAGTTGGCGACCTTGTGATTAGTAGTAAAGCCCATGACGGGGCGGGCACACAATAGTTAAGTGAACAAGTTGTGTTCCCACTCCTTCTCGATCAGAGGCCAGTTGGGATTGACTGGGATGCTCTCCTGGCGTACAGTGGCGCCGCGAGGATAGAGTGAAGACCCGCAGGGCTACGGTGAGTGACCTTGAGTATACTGTTGCTCACCGATGAACCCCGACATTGGCGACCTTGCCAGGATCACGATCAAGATAAAGGTTGCAGTTGTGGCACTTTGCAGTGGTATTAGGTATCAGGTACAGGTTATCACTCATAGCACAAGATGGAGGATTATAAAGTAAAAAGTTCATTGACACTAGAGATGAGCAGGTGCTAGAGGAGTGCACCAAGGCACAGTTACAGTCAATAGCAGACCATTTTGGGATAAAGCTGAGATCTTCCAGAGTGGGAGAGAGAAGACTGGAGATCATGGCACAGCTCAGAGCACGAGACGAAGCTTTGGGGGAGGAACGGCCACAAACACCTGCCAGTATGGGAGAACACCTGAGCATTGGTGGAAGCAGCAGAGGATCCAGCGGCAGCAGGCGCAGCATTAAGCTGGAGATAATGAAGCTGCAGCTGGAAGCGCAGCTGAAGCGTGAGGAGCGAGAAGCACAGCTGAAGCCTGAGGAGCGAGAGGCACAGCAGCGCAGAGAAGAGCGAGAAGCGAAAGCACAGCAGCGCAAAGAAGAGCGAGAGGCACATCAGCGCAGAGAAGAGCGAGAAGCGCAAGTACAGCAGCGCAAAGAAGAGCGAGAAGCACAGCTGAAGCGTGAGGAGCGAGATGCACAGCTGAGGAGAGAGGAGCACGAGCGAGAATCTAGGCTGAAACAGCAGGAAATAGACGCTAACAAGGATGTGGAGCTGAAGCGAGCTGAGCTAGGACTAGCTCCACCTGCTCCGCCACAGCAGGAAGACCGCCGAGTGAGAGCGAGATTTGCCAGTCTTTGTACCAAACGAAGCTGAAGGTTTCTTCGACCACTTCGAAAGGGTTGCTACTTTGAAGAGGTGACCAAGGGCAGAGTGGGCGGAGCTGGTTCAGGGTAGGCTCACCGGTGAAGCTCGTGAAGCCTACAATATGCTCGACCTCCAAGAGTGCACCAACTACGATGCTGTAAAGAGAGCTGTGCTCCATTCTTTCAAGCTCACGCTGGAATGTTACAGGAAGAGATTCAGGGAATGTACCCGTCGCCAGGAAAATCTTATGCGGAGACGGCGAGGGACATGGAGAGAAAGTTCCTTAAGTGGCTGGAGTCTGAAGGAGCGAGGTCGGCTGAGGAGGTCAAGAGGCTAATGGTCATGGAGAAGTTTATGTCCGTGCTCTCTCCTGAGATCAGGGTTAGAGTAAAGGAGGCGGACATTAAGGACCTGAGAGCCGCAGCCGACAGAGCCGACAAGCTGGAAGAAGCCCTACGACCACACCAAGAGGGACGGCACCGACCGACCAAACACTCCGGAAATGGTAGAAGTTATAGAAGGACGGACGGATGGAGGACAGGAGCGAGTTCTCCTGAGTCCCACCTCTCAAGTGGAGACAGGAGAGGCTCAAAGAGTGCTGTGGAGCCGGTAGAGAAGTCCCAAGCTGAGAGCTCAAGAGCTGTTGCCGAAACCGAGGAGTCGATGAATGGCGCGAGGAGGATCCACAGAAGAAGAGGATCCGCTGCTACAACTGCGGAATATTCGGACATGTCGCGCGGGATTGCAGACACCCTGAGCAGCGGGGGAACGTTGCTTTCGTGAGGGTCGAGGACCAGATGGCCGAGAGGATGCGGGATGAACCCGTACTGAGTGGGGAGAAAAGAGTTCACCCATTCATGTGTGAGGGAACCGTAAGGATGGGGGACGCAGACCCCATCCCGGTGAAGATATTAAGAGACACTGGGGCAGATTTTACCCTGGTGAGTGAAACCCTGTTCCCCGAGGGTTACGAGAGTACCAGTGTGGGGGTGGCAAGTGTGACCACTGTGGGAGGCCCAGTGAGGATGCCCTACACCAGGTAACTCTGAATTCTGATTATGGCTGCCAGACCCTAGTGGGGGAGTCTGTGCATCAATGCCCAAGATGGAGGCACAAGTCATCTTGGGAAATGACGCATGTGGAGGATGTCCTCCCGAATCTCGCGATGGGCGAGGAGTGCATAGAGCACTATGAGGAGACAGGCGGAGTGTTAGACGCCTGTGGGGACGAGAAAGGAATCGCCACGGTGGCGTTCCCGGTTTGTGCTGTGATGCCGAGGCAGTGCGAAGGACACGGAGGGTGTGGATCTGAGAGTGCTGACGAGGAGACGTCCGACAGCCTGGGAATCGATCACCTCTTCATGGGACCCGGAGAACGAGTGGAGGACGAAGGCAGCCCGGATGGCGAGTTACAGGTGACCCTCGCCAGTTCTCTCGTAGTGGACCGCACTCGTCTTGGAGAGTTGCAGCAGATAGATTTCCCCGAATGATTCATGAGGCCAATGGAGGACGTGTTGGTCCTGAGAGGGCCACTCATTGTTACGTACAGGATGGCATGCTGATGAGAGTGTTCTGCGCAGAGCAGGGAACTGAGTGTGAGGAAGCAGTATGCCCTGCGTTGTTTGCCATGCGTAACGCAGTGGTGGAATCGTTAGGTTTCTCACCTTTCCAGCTGGTGTATGGACAAGGGGTGCAAGGTCCTCTGTCCATGCTGAAGGAACAATGGACACCAGGAGTGACCGTGGGAACGGTCGACGGATACGTAAGGAGTGTCTCGCATTGGCGGCAGGAGTAGTGGTTGGAAATTAAACCATCCGAGGGAAAGACACGTAGTAGCAGATGCCCTGTCCTGTATGCACTAACCAGACATGACTCTTATTTTAAGGGGAGGGGTATGTGACGGTGTCCCCCCCCTTATATTTTTCCCACGCCTGCAGTAAGAGTCATGTCCACTTTACCTGAGCGTTCTCTACGTCGCAGGCATCAGTTTGGTATATGTGGAAGAATGTAGTGTTCTCGAAGTGCCGAGAAATTTATAAAAGAAGAGTATTTTGGGCTGTGGTTTAGGCCCTTTAGGAAGCCAATATGGCGCTGCTCTTCTGTTTTGCAGCCAAAACTGTGTGACGTCAGTGACACCAGATTGGTCACCGACAGCGACGTGGCACAGGAAGCCAATGAAAACCTCCCGTGGCGAATATGACGTCACGAAGGAAAGGGGGTCCGGTCATCGCGCCGGCCCATCAGTCTAAGACAGCACGTCAAGGAGGTCGGACGTGCGCTGGGGGGTCCTGTCAGTTGGACAGTTTACCCCGACTCCGGAGGA
The DNA here is from genome assembly GCF_040958095.1 of Procambarus clarkii. Taxonomy (NCBI): domain Eukaryota; kingdom Metazoa; phylum Arthropoda; class Malacostraca; order Decapoda; family Cambaridae; genus Procambarus; species Procambarus clarkii. The sequence goes on from NC_091193.1 coordinate 35,421,116, forward strand.
TTTACGCATCACCCGTGGTCTGCCATCACCTGTGGGGTCTTCCTTCGTTCATGTGTTGGACCAGAGAAGGAATTGACAGAATATTGAGCAACAAGTGCTCCAGAAACAGGTGTTGTGCAGGTGAAGTCTAGGCAGCGACGTATGTGACGGCTGATGCTTCACAGTGATGACGTAGTTGCTGGGCCAATCCTCCGGAGGGAATCAGTCTGACACGACACGTCAAGGTGGTTGGACGTGCGAAGATTGGTCCTGTCAGTTTGACAGTCATTTCCCGCTCCCGTGGATTTTACACGTCACCCGAAGTCTGCAAGTACTCTGTGAGGTCTTCCTTCGTTCATGTGTTGGACCAGAGAGGGAATCGACGGGATATTGAGCAACAAGTGCTCCAGGACAGGTACTGTGCAAGAAGAAGTGAAGTCTGTGCAGTGACGTATGCGACGTCTGAGGCCATTCACCCGTTTGTGACGGCGTAGTGGCTGAACCGAGCCACCGGGAAGCAGTGGAAGAAGAAAACTATTCGGGAATCTGAACGACTGCAGCCGAGACGTAGGCGGGCAGCCGTAGCAGGAAGGAGAAGTTGACGGCCGGGAGACCGACTCCAACCCTACGAGAAGTCGAGGAGGAGCACGGACCTGCAGTGAAAAGGCACGGAAACGACGCGCTTATGGTGGGACGTTGATTGAGTTCCTGGAAGACACGACAGAGTGTGTGTGGGGGCATTCCCTACACGAGGCTGGAGCCAGGTCCAGGAGCTACAACTCAACTCTCACCGGAGGATAGGTGGAAGTAGGTGATTCTAGTTTCCCTCCCAATTCCCCTTTAGTCAGCTATATTATTTAGCCAGAGTATTTTGTATGTCATGAGCAAGGCTCACCTATGTCACAGTAAGGCACCAGTGTGCAGAGTGGGGCTATAAAGAGTACTCACGATATTTATGATTATTATTGGTGTACGCAGGCACCCGGAGTAATTGATGAATTTACTGTGTTGATAATGTCTTTCATGAGACTTTAATGTGATCATTTAGTGAGAGAATATATATATAAATACGCCAGTATTTGGAGTTAGGCTATGTGCCCAGTAACTATGATATCACCATTATTGATGTCTATGACTCATCCATATATATATATATGTATATGCTCGTGTATTGAATAATCATTCATGTGTGCAGTGATTAATTGTGTTATCGCCCACGGAAGGAATTACTGAGAACTCCAGTATATATACTTGCATACGTGATCATTAAATGAAGGGCAGTGTGTTTTACTATGATAGTGAACTATTGTGTCCATTTAATATAGAAATGTTTGATTGAGCTCAAGATCAGTGCAGCGAAGTGTTTACGTGCTATTGTCGCAAATATTGTGTTCGAACTTCTAGTGATCTTTGAGAACTTAAAGAAACTGGCGCGTCACACCACAAACAAACAGATAAAGTAACATTCGGCGGGGGTAGTCGCCCAGCTGATTTTGACATTGACGTGAGGGGGAGCGTTGCCGGCTTGGCGAGTTCATGATTATATGTGTGGGAACAAGCGACTTCTGCCTGAAACAGCTGTTTGCTTATTTGATATAATATTGTGATGTCTTTGAATGAGTTTTAAGTAAAATACAAAGTACATTAGTGTTTATATCATCCCCTCCATATTTCTTGTGGCTATATAATACCTGAAAGCAGATAAGGATAGAAGTAAATACCTGCCTGATATCAAACATATTGAGTGGGCTCTTTGCCACTGTTACCACAATTCAACAAAACCACTGACGTGTTACTGGACACTGAAAACACCAGTTCGCGACCTTGTGATTAGTAGTAGAGCCCATGACGGGGCGGGCACCCAATAGTTAAGTGAACAAGTTGTGTTCCCACTCCTTCTCGATCAGAGGCCGGTTGGGATTGACTGGGATACTCTCCTGGCGTACAGTGGCGCCGCGAGGATAGAGTGAAGACCCGCAGGGCTACGGTGAGTGACCTTGAGTATACTGTTGCTCACCTATGAACCCCGACAATATATATATATATATATATATATATATATATATATATATATATATATATATATATATATATATATATATATATATATATATACACACTCGCATTTGGGTGAGGTGATATGGTATAAAAGTTTTGGGTGAGGTGATTGACATTTACCCAAGATAGAATACGAGCCAGTGGGTATAAAAACATAAGAATGGAAGTAACTGCAGAAGGCCTATTGGGCCATAGCATCAACACTTCCTCTTGATGCTTCTATATTGGTTCGGAGTCTTGAAGTGGCTAGAATATAGTTGTGCATTAATTGGCTTCTGATTACTGGTGTTGACGTTTTGATGTGTAATGCCTCATTAATATCGAGCAGCCTGCTATCACGGTACCTATCAATGATTTCTTTGTTGTTTGTTAAGATTTCTCTGGTGACCGTCTGGTTGTGAGTAGAGATTGTGTGTTCCTTGATGGCTCCCTGTTGTTTTGCATTGTTAGTCGCCTGGAAAGAGATGTTGTCTTGCCTATATTCTGAGTTCTTTGGGGCTTACAGTCCCCAAGTGGGCATTTAAAGGCATAGACGTCGTTTGTCTCCTTTAAGGCGTTCTTCTTGGTGTCTGGGGAGTTTTTCATGAATAGATTAGCCGTTTTTTTGGTTTTATAATAAATTGTCAATTGTATTTTCTGATTTTTGTCTGTAGGGTTAACGTTCCTATCAATAATACCTTTCAGGACCCTTTCCTCCATTTTATAAGCCATCGAAATAACGTTCTTGTTAAATAGTCTAATAGGGGGTACAGGTGTTGTGTTAGTTGGTTCTTCAGAGGTTGCATGGCGATTCACTTTTCTATTTATGATGTCTTCAACGAAACCGTTAGAGAAGCCGTTGTTGACTTGGACCTGCCTTACTCTATAGAGTTCTTCATCGACTTCCTTCCATCCTGAGCTGTGACTGAGAGCACGGTCGACATAAGCGTTGACAACACTTCTCTTTTACCTGTTTGGGCTGTCACTCTTGGCATTGAGGCACGTTTCTATGTTGGTTTCCTTAGTGTAGAATGCAGTGTGGATGCCTCCGCTCCTTTCCGTGACTGTTACGTCCAGAATGGGCACCTTCCCATTACTCTCCATCTCTTAAGTGAAACTCAGCACAGACTTCTGCTCGAATGCCTTCTTCAGCTGCTGCAGACATCTAGCATCAGGTACCTGCATAAAAATGGCGTCAACATTCCTGCAGTATATGGCGGGTTTCAAGCCTATGTCAACTAAGACCCTCAGTTCGATGGTGCCCATGTAGAAGTTCGCAAACAGGACACCTGGGGGGGGGACCCATGGCTACCCCGTCTACTTTCTTATACGTGTGCCCATCTGGGCTTAAGAAGGGTGCCTAAAAATGCGGCCATTCTATGCCTTCAAATGGCCACTTGGGGACCGTAAGCCCCAAGGAAAGAGGTGGGCCTCTTTCCTGATCCCAGTTTTCCGTACAAGAGGTCCTTCGGTATGCGGCCATCTTCCATTCGGAGGGAACATTAAAGGGATTCCTGTTTCCTTGAATACTGTGTTGTTGGTGACGTGGTCTCTCCATGTAATGTCAAGGATGCGTCTCAGGTTCCGCATGTGGAAGGTATTGAGCCGTCTCTCCTGGCGGGTTCAGGGGTTCGTATCAGGTGAATGTCTTACCACTACACCACGGAGACTGGCAAAACATTAAGTGAGCTGGACTACTGGCACAGGTTGAGTAGAGTCACCTAAGATGTAAGTCAACAGCTGATTATTTATTCTAGACCCGATTTCTGTGACTACTGTTTGGAGCTCCGTGAGATCTATCTTCTTTCATCAAACCTCCATGCCATGGAGCTCAAGGTAGGATGAATTTCGTTTACACATTTTTTCCAGTGCATTATAGGCTTCGGGATAACTTGAGCAGTCACATCAGGTGTAACTTTTAAATAAACTGATCTAGTAGCTGCACAGGTAAGCAAACACATGTACACCTTATCAGATGTCCATCTTCTGTAGGAAAATTTCCTATAGAGTCTAGATCCTACTGTTTATGGACTGACTCCAGTCCATCATCAATTATATGACTGATTTCTTAGAGTAATTGTTCTTGGCTCAGTCATGCTACTACGACAGTTTCAGAATATTTCTGCTCAAAAGGAGTTATTGTCCTAAAGTGTAACACTGGCCGGGACATTAACTTCCCTCCTGTAGACTCTAATAAGTACATTTCTAATGTTTGTTTCCCCCAAGATAAATGAATTGTTTTAATTAGCACCCGTAAGGATGCCAATATCTGTTAAGTATATGGAATTTATCTGGTGGTCTGCTAAGATAAGCCCCATTTTGTTTGTTGAATCTTGCTGTGGCTCCGAGACCAGTCACTTGTAGGACTGTCGGCAATGATTCCACAACAAATACATACAATGGTCTTATACATTTCCCTAGAGGAACTAAAAGTTTTACTACCTTGTGTTTTTGGTGCCCTGTTATAATTTTATGATCCAAAGTAAGGCTCGTGGTGTAGAACTTTCCCCTAAGTAAGTGAACCTCCTGGCCTCAAATCAATAAGTTCAAAATGTCTAGGGTTGAGTGACAGTCTAAGTAAAATCCACACGCTTACTGGGTCGAAATTACTACATGAAACCTTATATACACAATATTTACATAGCCGCAACAAAGGAGTACATAGCAGCAAATCATAGCCGCAAGTTAACAGGGTACAAGTCACATCAATTAGTTTTCACTAAGCAAATATGATATATGAACATGGAGTACACTAGACGGAGTATACACTTACACGGCCGGTCGGCCAAGCGGACAGCACACTGGGCTTGTAATCCTGTGGTCCCGGAGTCGATCCCGGGCGCCGGCGAGAAACAATAGGCAGAGTTTCTTTCACCCTATGCCCCTTTTACCTAGCAGTAAAATAGGTACCTGGGTGTTAGTCAGCTGTCACGGGCTGCTTCCTGGGGGTGGAGGCCTGGTCGAGGACCGGGCCGCGGGGACACTAAAGCCCCGAAATCATCTCAAGATAACCTCTCAAGATAGATAGCGTGGGACAGGCTGCTAAGTTGTTGACAAGGTGGTTGGTAACGTTACTTGCCCAGAGTTGCGGCCTTGATTGACATTACAATTCTGCTTTGGTTGAGCCTCACTCTAAGAATGTCAAAGAGATATTTGTTTCGCGTGTGATGACTGTGAGTTCTATTTCAGCCTTCTAAGAAGCGCTTAAGGTGAGGATTGGCATTGCATTTCAGAGTTTTTATGGATATAGAAAACACTGTGAGAATGTGTTTCTGGATTTTTAATTAACATGTTCAAGGATTTCGGTAAGAGAGCAAAGTGGTGTCTGGGACTGGAATTTTGTGATTGTCCTAATTGCTGATTTTTTGTTGAGTAATTAGAGGTAGGAGGTAATTAAGGGTTATCTTGAGGTCTTGAGGTTATCTAGAGATGATTTCGGGGCTTTAGTGTCCCCGCGGCCCGGTCCTCGACCAGGCCTCCACCCCCAGGAAGCAGCCCGTGACAGCTGACTAACACCCAGGTACCTATTTTACTGCTAGGTAAAAGGGGCATAGGGTGAAAGAAACTCTGCCCATTGTTTCTCGCCGGCGCCCGGGATCGACCCCGGGACCACAGGATCACAAGTCCAGCGTGCTGTCTGCTCGGCCGACCGGCTCCACCGGAAGGTGTTGGACCCTCAGGCATAGATACTGTGAGATTATCCCTTTTCTGTGGTGAATAGGTTACAAGAAACCTCAGTCAGAAAGGACTGAACTAGCATCAAACAAATGCTGAAGGCAGATTATACTTTAATGACTGACCAGGGATGCATAGAGCAGCTGCAGGAGTCCAAATCCTTGGCACTTCTTATCCACTGGGTCACGGAGCTTCTAGGGGCCTCAGAGGGAGGTCGTCAGAGGAGCTTGAATGGTCCTCACAACAAAATTAAAATTTATATTTGATGTGTATGGCCATGAACGCAGTTCGAATCCAAGTAATCCACGCAACATAAAATGGATCACGGTAGTATCACAAATAATGCAAGTAATGGCAAAGTCAATACTGGGTGCAAGGGTCTGAAGGTTAACGTAAAGGCACTTGTACTTAACAATTAGTTATTCATAAAACTTGATGCTAACGGTACATGGCAAGAATAATCTGACGTTACGTTAATGTCGGACGTGGTTCTTGACAAGGCTAAACTTGCCGGAACTTCTGCTTCCGGTTCGGACCTCTCGCGGTATTGCTGACCCTGTCTACACTTAACAAAAAGGGGCAACCACTTCAAACGCAATGGCAGCTTGACGAGACTGTGGCCAGTAACAATAACATACAATGAAAGACAACGGTCCTCGTCGGTGCCAGATGTGAATCCGGGATCAATGAGGGTGATTATAGTTGCAACAATACACGGCCCCACGTTGGTGCCAGATGCGAGATCCGTGGCCAGCGTGAGGTGATTGATGACTGAATGACAACAACTGACAGACTTGTGACTGAGACGAGTCGTCTGTGCAACACTCAGTTGACTACGTTACTTTAATCAGTAATTATGATTATGTTACTTTGTCACCAATACATGCAATCAAAACAAATGTCAATGAAATCAACAATGGCTACGGGTAATTAGCAATCCCTGAGTAATCGTACCAGGAACTGACAAAGCTTTACAGCTCACTTAATTCAGAAAGAATTTACGTTAAAGCTCGGCATCACTAAGACTGCTTAACTAACATCGATCAGTCAATACGATTACTAATCACCGCGTATTAAATTACTTTAAATTAATGTAATGACACTCAAGAATGATTTAACACAAGTATACTGATGTCTCGAGATACTGAACGCAAGCTACGCTGAAGTCTCAAGATACTGAACACAAATATTCTGACTGCACAAGTTACTGAACACGAAGTTACACTGACGTCTTGAGATTAACTGAACACTGAGTATACTGACGCTTCAAGTAAATGAACACAAAGTTAACTGACTTCTCAAGACACTGAACACGAAGTTACACTGACGTCTTGAGGTTAACTGAACGCAAGTACACTGACGACACTGAGTCAACACAATCAATATAAATAAAAATGGAAATGTTCGTTTGTTCAAAATCGCTTATCTCCGAAAGTACTACACCGATTGCTTTGAAATTTTCACACAACGTTGTATTCGCATCCGAGCAGATTTTTATATAAATACTAATTAGATCTCACGTCTGTGACGGTAAATAAGCATGTTTTTTTCTGAAAAACTGTGTTTTTCATGTGAGGGGAAATCTTCGAAACCTCTTTACCGATTGCTTTGAAATTTTGACACAACGTTGCATTCTAATAGGCGCGTCTTTTTATATATCTACTATATACATGCCTCACCTGTGACAGGAAAAAAAACATGTTTTTTTTTTTAAAGTGCCATCTTTAGGACGTAAGGGCAAAACACACTGTAATCTCCGAAAGTTCTTCACTAATTGCTATGAAATTTTGCATTCGAATAGGCGCATCTTTTTATATATCTACTATATAGATGCCACCCCTGTGACAGGTAAAAACATACGTTTTTGACAAAAACAGTGCCATCTGTTGCACATAATGGCAACATGCACGCTATACTAAATATATCACGAATTCCATGTCAATATTTCCGATTGCATTGATAAATTTTATTTTCATAGATTTCGATTTATTTTATTTTTTAATGAATTATTTTGTGTGACATTGTGTTGGACTTGAGCTGTGTTGTTTACCATACTGTTCATTTCGTAAGTATAGATGCCACACCTGCGACAGGTAAAACTATGCTTTTCTTGAAAAACAGCGCGATCTGTTGCATGTAAGAGCAACACACAGGCTATACTACATATGTTACAATTCCATTTCAATGTTTCTGATTGCATTGATAAATTGAATTTTCCTAGATTTTTATTTATTTTCATTTTGATTTAATTATTTTATGTGATTTGCGTTGGAATTGAGCTGTGTTGTTTACCAGATCCTTCATTTTGTGAGAATAGTGTATTTTTATTTTTTCATATTTTCATTTCATTTTTTAACCGTTTTTCTTATATTTCAGTGATTGGAACATCAGATCACTTGATGTTCCCGATTTTTTTATGGGAACATCAGACCATTTGGGAAGGCATCAGATGAGCGAGTGGGGAATGGTGGGGATGATGAGGGGACGGAAGTGAGAGATGGTGCGGAGGACGAGGGGACAAGGGAGGGGATAATGGTGTGGGACATTTGGGGCTTGACTCTATTTATTTAAATATTAATGTAATGGAAATCAATTACGAAGGACCACCTGCTTTTATAGTAAAGAGGGAAACTAATAAAATGTGATCATTAGAAAATTCCTAGATGAACCAGTAACTATGGATAAATACTAGAGAATATAATCACTTGTATAATTAATGGGCTGTATATAATTTAACTGAATCAAAGCCTCAAACACCTACATTGGGGGGGTATTACTAGAACTTCACATATGTCTAGGAACTAGTGTGGTTCGTGCACCAGTTCATTATGTAATAACCTAATCCTATGACCAATTATGGAATCAATAAAATAGTCACCAATAAGAACATAGATTATGAACATCAGAAATTAATGATTATAATAAACACGTGTTAATCCAGAAAACAGTGATCCGTAGTAATAATACACTACAGATAATGTAAATAATGGAATACGGAAAGGGTCTTAGCTTGAAGACGTTTTCCAAGACATCAGTCATGAATCATCCTCGGAATCTCCTGAACTCATCATGGAACACTGGGAGATGATTAACACGGGAAATGACAGCTCGAATTCACACACAATTTGCCCAGCAAATTGTGTGTGAATTTTTCACACACAAGCTGTAAATCAAGATATATTCAGTAGCAACATATTAGGCTGCTAAATATCTATGTTCAAGAAATTAAAATGGAGAGTGGAAACAGATAATAACCTGTGTTTTGTTTTAGTCGCTCGGCGTGACGACAAGCTACCCGGCTATAACCTATCCATAATGATGCATCAAAAGGGAATAAAGGTACTTAGCTAATAGGGCACTGTGTAAGTTGAGGCTTGCCGAAGCTCGCGTCCTAGGTTCTGGCGTCGTAATAACGAACACGTGGTGTCGAGCCTAGCCTAGATGTTGACGCACTTCTCTGGCCGGTCACATTGGGCTACACGGAACAAATTAACAGGTTCCGGGCTGACCGTCAAGTTAATTCTCGTTGACGATTCACCACGATGTATCCTGTGACACTGACACCAGCTAAGTTGCTATATTCTGCAACAATTCTTCACACCTCACAGCGGCAACTTTCCTCCTCCACACGCTCTCGGTGGCGTCTTCTCATGTAATGGCGTCTCCAATACCCCCCACTCCGCGTCCCGCATTTGATACACAAATTATTTACTACGAATAATATCATTTCTTGCAGTTGCGACTGAAATGCTTCGATAAGGACGGGTTTATTATTCAGAGGAGTAAAATATTATTATTTGCTCGTTTTACGATGGTAAACGAGCAGTGGAGATGAATTAAAATCTCTCCAGGGCATTCACGCGTGACGTTAAATTTATTACCAGATAACAGTTGTAACTAGAAACGCTCTATTTGGCATTATTTGGGAGTCAGGTTATCTGTAAATAATTATCACACAGAACACCGTTGTTTTTAGAGAATCAAACTCAATTCTCTGACACACTGGACATAGATGTGTTTATTATAATGGAATCTGACACAATACTGGCGTCTGGTGACGTAAAAATTCTAGCCTTATTGTACAGATGCAATTATTAGTACATGTGAACTCTACGGTTGGTTAATTTTAATTACTACAGTGATTAGTAGATTTAGTAATAATTAATAATAATACAACAGTGTTGTAATAGTGTTGGAAATTTCCAACAAATGGTGGGGAAGGACGAGGGCACAAGGGAGTTTGAGATGGTGGGGACGAGGTGATGAGGGAATGGAGAATAGTGGGAAGTACAAAGGGACTGGGGAATGGTGGGAAGACAAAGGGACAGTGGAGTGGGGCATGGTGGGAAAAAAGAGGGGATGGTGGAGTGGGGAGGACAAGGGGACGGTGGAGTGGGGAATGGTTGGGAGGCCGAGGAGACGGGTGATGGGGAAATGGTTGGGAGGACTGGGGGACAGGGAAGGTTGCAGTGATGTGCGTTGCTGAGCCATAGCAACACGTGGCCGGGCACTGCTAGTATGGTAATAATAATGTACACATCAATACAGGTCACTGAGACCAACAACAATACACTAAACCAAAGTACACCAGGTCACAGAGACCACATAAATACAGTAAACACAACACACCACACTGACACACTCACGTGTCAATAAATCAATAATAAACACAAAGTAAATTAGTCTTACTTGGACTTACAGCATGTCCCCTGGAAATAAAGACAGAACGTCATGGACATGGGTTAACACACAGTGATGGTATAACAATAAACCACACTAAACACAGTAAAATACACACATCACAAAGACAACTAAATGTGTAAGAACTGAATGTGTAAGATGACAATCACACTAAATATCTGGCTACAGTATTTACACAGAAAAGTTGTAGTAGGTCTTTACCTATCGTGCTTCCTCGGGGAATCGAACTCGGTCCCGTAGGGGAACTAGTGAGAACGAATACCGGACAGCTGAATTAAATTCAACACAAGGAATTTTCACAACCAAAGAACATACAGAGAAATTTATGTTTGAGTACTCACGTTAATTTATACCGGTATGACACACTCACAAGCATACACACACTCACAGCTGTTAATTGAAGACCACACACTGGAGATGACGGAGTGAGGAGGAGGTCGGGTTGGAACACCGACGCTCAGAGGTAGAGAGCGAGGTGAGGCGCCAGGCCCAGGGCCCTGAGGTGGTGAGGTACGGCGGGGAGGTGTTTCCTGCGTGCTCCAGACAGATCTAGGCCAGAGTCGCCTAATATTCTTCCACTAATAAACTTGGTATCGCGCTCGCACTTATGCACCAGTTTTGAACACAAGTGTGATATATTGCTGAAGGCTGAATGAAAGCACGCTAGCACAGATGTATGTACATACATGAATATATATGGGGGGGGGTGGTGCCGCGAGGGATGCCGGGAACACAATGGCGAGGACTGGAAATAATCTAAGTCCACGCTCATAATATTGAAGATTTTAACACGATCATCACTCAAACACATACAATCGTTTCCTGATTCTTATATCTCACTGTTACGGGGCAATGAAATGACGGATTGCTCTAGGTGAAGCCGATGTCCCATTGTTACTCTGAAACAGTCCGGTTGCACCTGTTGGTGTCTCATATGATGGCTATGACTTCACTTATCATCTGAATTAACTTCTGACGTAGCCCGCAATCGCTGGATTCTGCAGCAACGAACACAGAGCGGCGTAGAATCAACTTGGGCTGGCTGGAGGTTAATATAGGCAGGAGAAACCAAGGTCTTGGCCAGGACCTGACTTCCCGACGTCTCGACAGCACAGATTCTACACACAGAACACCCGCGTGAGGCGCAAGAAACTCACACCAGCAAGGTTTTGGCACGAGAATTCGAGCAGCGGCTCCTTTGGTGCCAGGCACTCGACCAATCAGGTTCGAGCATCGGCGGAGGCCTTCGTGCCTCTTCCAGTAAGAGTAAAGCCGGCAGGAAACGCTGATGACGTCACGTCACCGGCATAGGGGAGCCGTTGGTACTTGAGGTGGTCCCCTTTGCCTCCTCTCTCTCTCTCTCTCTCTCTCTCTCTCTCTCTCTCTCTCTCTCTCTCTCTCTCTCTCTCTCTCTCTCTCTCTCTCTCTGTGTGTGTTGTCAGGTGCCCGAGGTACAGAATTCAGGGAAAACCTGTAACTATTCACACAGAATACTTACGTCAACGAGAGTGACTTCTTTGGAATGCTGAAGGTATCCCCTTTCGAAAGACATGTGAGTTCACTAGTCTATCTCCACTACCAAGGAAGGTAGACTTTTGTGCACACCCTGTGCACATCTCCACCATTTTCAGAGGCAAAATGCTTTTTCCTACTATTACCTAACAGATGTAGGTGAGCTGAGAAGTGGCCATAAACCCAATAATACAGAGTAACTAGGGCAGGGCGAGGAACATACTATCATGATCTTACCTTGTCCATCATACTTTCATTCTAATAATAGAACGTTTGCAATATTAGTAATGAAGGAAACACAACTAAAGCATTTTCCTGGTCAGAATTAGTCGACAACTTGTCCGCTGGTGACCTGGTTCCATACAGGGAACCCTCACTAACTCCAATTAAGTTTTAGTGCTTTGAGTATGTTTTATGGAGCTTAGCTTCTGAGAGAGTACACAGGCCATCCACAACACTCGACTCGGGGCAGGCAAGAAGCAACACATAACATACACAGTAACATCACACAGAGAGCATAGAATAACAAGAAACACAGAATGACAATAATACAGATAACAGGGCACACACAGCAATATAACATAAAAGTGAAAACAAAGAACAATAAAAATACATGAGAACATACAAAAAAACAAAAGCTACACAACGCAGATGGGGAGTGCCAAAGGTGTCAGTAACAGAAAAAGTGTACAGAGAAACACATTGAAACCAAAGGTAAAAACAAAACAAGAAATAATACATATATACAACTTAAAACAAATGCAAAACATATGCACCATGTGTCACACCGCTCAACAGCAAACATCACACCATAAAACAAGAACACAGAACACACACACGACACACAGCATAGTCGAAGAAAAATTCACAAACAAAAACAATAGGTCGCAAAGGCCAAACGAAGATACATCTGAACAGGCCCACCCAGGAGCCAGAAAAAAACATCCCACACCACACACTCGCACACACAAAAATACACACCCGTGCACGCAGGCACTGGGAAACAAAATCCCACACAGACACACAAGAACAAGCACCAACCAAAACCCAAACACACGAACTATTCATACTTATCCGCGTACTCCCGCTCCCGAAAATGTAAGCAGTAAGCCTCCCAAACCAATAGCTCGTCATCAGAGATCAGACGACCAGAAGCCGCACATGGCTGAGGCATTAAATTCGGTACCCCAGTGACAAAACCCCCTATCACCCGCAGAACCCAAAGTAAGTAAGTAATTATCAAAAGAAGGCACCAAACCGGGAAGACTATGAAGCCCCATCAAATGTGCAGAATAATCAGAAGGCGCTAAATATCACCAAGGATGCCAATACGAGAACAAAAACTCATAAGGCGAACGATATGAAAAGTATCCGAGTCACCAAGAATTCTATTGAGGGACAGGTGACCGTGAGGGGCGGTCGGAAAGCAAGACACACGCTCGTCCTGGAAGTCAGGACATTCAAGAAGGACATGCATGACCGTAAGAGAGACAATGCAACTAGGACAATAAGAAGCAGGGCGGCGCTCCATCAAGTGACCATGGGTTAAGCGAGTATGGCCAATACGCAACCTCGCCAGAGCTGTTTCCCATCGCCAGTTACGGTGGTAGGAGGACGGCCACGAGGAAACACAACACTTAAGAGTACGTAGTTTGTTACCAGTAACAGACGACTAAGAAGCCTGCCAACGGATAAGGACGGAGGAATGGATAACCGGGTAAAAGTCGGAATATGGAATACCTTTACGAGAGATGGGACAAGAGCAGACAGCTTCCTTGGCGGCAGCATTCGCACCCTCATTTAAAGACACATTAATATGGCTGGGAACCCAACAAAACTCAACTGACTTAAATTTACTGTGAACAAGAAACAGCCAATGCTGGATCTCGACAACTACTGGATGAACCGGATTAAAGGACCCGAGAGCCATGAGGGCACTACGAGAGTCAACAACAACTACAAAGGAAGACTGACAACGAGAAAGCAGGAGACGAAGAGCATAGAGAATAGCATAAAGCTCCGCTGTAAAGATGCTAGTCTCCGGAGGTAAGCGACACATATAAGTGCGATCAGGAAAAACAACAGAGTAGCCAACACCGTCCGCAGACTTAGACCCATCGGTGAAGACAGAAACGGAGCGGGAGTGAGAAGAAAAGTGCTCAAGGAAAAGGCGTTTTAGAACCATAGGAGGGGTAAAAGCTTTAGTGATGCGGGTTAAGGATGTACAAAACTGCGGAAGAGGGACTCTCCACGGGGACAAGGAGGGAACAACACGAGGAGAAACATTAGAAATACGAACGGAATGAGAATCCTGTAGGCGAGATAACCGGACAGAAAGAGGGAGGTGGTCAAGAGGAACAGGAACCGCAGGAGGGGTAAAAGTTAAAGCACGACAGAGGAGAGAGGAAGGATGTTGTAAGGACCGCGCAAGATAGCGAAGACAGTAGCGATCACGGCGGTCCTGGAGAGACAGGAAGCCAGTGTCAACATACAAGCTAATGGCAGGAGTCGAACAAAAGGCACCAGAACTGAGGCGCAATCCAGTGTGGTGCAAAGCATCAAGACGGCGAAGAGTAGAAGGAGAAGCAGACGAGTAAGCAGGGCAACCATAATCGAGCTTAGACAGGACGAGAGAGGCATGTAAAGCAAGGAGAGTGCGTCTATCTGCCCCCTAAGAAGTATGGGACAATACCCGAAGGAGGGTAAGGGCCTTAGAGCACTCAACACGGAGGTAAGAGATATGGGGAGACCAAGACAAATGAATGTCAAGGAATAACCCCAAAAGCTTCGCGGAATCTTTGTACTCAAGGGGATGACCATAAAGTGACAAAGAGGGACGAAGAACGACCCGTTTCCGAGTAAAAGTCATGGCACAAGTCTTAGAAGTAGAGAACTTGAATCCATGATCGGTGACCCAAGACAACATGGCATCAATTGCAAGTTGAAGTCGGCGCTGAAGGAGAGGCGAATCATCTCCCTGACAGCAAAGGGTAAGATCATCAACATAGATAGCGGAGAAGACACCTGAAGGAAGAGAGGAAAGAAGACCATTGAGGGCAACCAGAAAAAGAGAAGTGCTCAGAACACTACCCTAGGGCACACCTTCATATTGCTGAAAAGAAGCAGAGAGAGCGGTACCAAGGCGCACCCGAAAGGAACGACGAGAGAGGAAGCTGCGGAGAAAGAGAGGGAGATGACCACGAAGGCCAAAAGAATGAAGTTGAGATAGAATATGATATCACCAAGTGGTGTCGTAAGCCTTTTCCAGGTCAAAAAGGACGGCAACAACGGAGGTCTTCGCAGCACAAGCAGTACGAATATTGACCTCCAAGTTCACCAGGACATCTATCGTGCTGCGGCACTTGCGGAAACCAAATTGAGAAGGGGAGAGGAGGTGATGGTGTTCCAGGAACCACATCAGACGAACGTTAACCATACGTTCAAAGAGTTTGCAGACACAACTTGTGAGGGCAATAGGGCGAAAGTCCTTAGGGGAAGTAATCAGAGACCCTGGTTTGCGAACAGGGAGGACAACGGTATCGAGCCAGTCCTCAGGGACTGACGACGACTCCCAGATCCGATTATACAGACTCAGTAAATACTGAGACGTGCATGGAGGGAGATGGCGAAGCATCTCATAATGAATACCATCGGAGCCCGCCGCTGTAGAACCGCAGAGAGCCAGGGCAGAACGAAGTTAAGAGAGAGAGAAGGGATCATTATAGGGAAGCCGAAGACGAGTGCAGAAATATATAGGACGAGACTCAAGGACAGGTTTACGAAGAAGGAAAGATTAGGGAAGATGAAGACCAGAGCTGATAGAAGAAAAGTGGGAACCCAGTTCGGAAGCGACCTGCAACGGGTCCGCCACGAGAGTACCATGGAGGTGAAGGACCGGTGAAACATCGGGAACAAACTTACCCGCTATCTTATGGATACGCTTCCAGATCTGAGGCAGAGGGGTTTCGGACGTAATTGTTGAGACATAAGATGCCCAACATTCACGCTTAGCCATACGGATGGCCCTACGGGCCTCCGCACTCGCTTTCCAAAAGAAAAGAAAAGAATCGGCCGTCTGTCGACGGCGGTGCCTCTTCCAGCCTGCACGCTTACAGCGGACAGCCCGAGCACAATCCGCATCCAACCAGGGAACTCACTTCTACGGACCCCAAGAGGAAGAGCGAGTAATAGAGCGGAGGGCAGCGTTGAAGACAGTGTGATGAAAAAGGAGGAGAGCACGAGGGAGAGGCAGAAGGGAGAGGTCAGAGAGAGTACCACTGAGGGTAAATAGGTTCCAGTCCGCCTTAGCAAACTGCCACCTAGGGAAGGAGAGGGAAGGGCGAAAAGAGAAAAAGGAAACAAGGATGGGGTTCTTGATGACCTCCATGGTCACTGCCAAGGAGGTCATCAAGAACCTGCCACGTGAAATCTAAATAAAGAGAAGAAGAGCAGAGAGAAAGATCCAGACAGGAAAGGGTGCGAGTCCGACTGTCCAAGTGAGTAGGCTCACCAGAATTCAGAAGAGACAGGGAAGAAGAGAGGATAAACGGCTCAAGAAGGCGACCTCGGGTATTCGTCAGAACATCACCCCGAAGAGAATGATGACAATTGAAATCACCCAGCAGGAGCACAGGCTCCGGCAAGGAGTCCAGGAGGTGTTTCAAATCAGGAAGATAAAGCGGGACACTTGGGGGGAGATAAATGGAACAAACTGTGTACCATTTCCCCACAAAGATACGAGCAGCAGAACAATGGAGAGGCGGAGGAAAAAGTAAGGGGACAAAGGGAAAATCAGCGCGAATCAAGAGAGCAGAAGAATTAGGAGCCCCAGCAATGGCTG
Source organism: Procambarus clarkii (assembly GCF_040958095.1). Lineage (NCBI taxonomy): Eukaryota > Metazoa > Arthropoda > Malacostraca > Decapoda > Cambaridae > Procambarus > Procambarus clarkii. Next base: position 35,437,860 of record NC_091193.1, read on the forward strand.
GGGGGGGGGGGGAAGGAATAGCCACGAAAACGGCCAGGACAAGCACCAAGCATCGGCTTCTGGAGACAGACACAAAGGGGCAAAAACCGCGAAATTAGAAGTTGGAGTTCGAGGAAATTGGCGTAATAACCTCGAACGTTCCATTGAAGAATAGACATCGACGAGAAGAGAAAGGCCAACAACAGAGAACAAGGAAGGAACAAAGACGAATGAGCAACATAGCACGTTAAAGAATATCAGGGTCGGAATCAGGGTCAGCAAAGTCAGCGTTAGGGGGCATGGGTATACTGAGCAAGGAAGGAAGCGGGAGAACAGACCAGAGGTGGGAGGGCGGGGTCCGGAGGAGGAGGAAGAGGAGGAGACAACGGAGAGGAGCAGTCAAGGACAGCAGCAGGAAGAGGGGAGCGCACCTCAGCAAGGGCAGCAACCGAGAGGGAAGCAGGGGTCAAAGAAACCTCCATAGCAGGAACAGGGGGCACAACCACCGAAACGGGAGGGGAAGGAGCAATAGAGCCAGTAGCAGGAGCCGAGGAAGAAAGCGAAGCCTTCTTACCCGCCGGGGAGGAGGAAGGAGAGGACCCAGGCTTACGCTTCTAACGTAAAGAGACCGGTGACCCAGCACCTATGTACTGGGCAATGGATTCCAGCGACTCAACAGGAGAAGCTGAACGAGAGCACACACGACGGCCGTTAGAAGAGTGATGGACATCCGCCTGCACCGACAGGCAGCGGAGAGAGTCAATAGATGGAGGAGAAGGATGGGAAGGAGGATCGGAGGGAGACGAGGAAGAAGACGCAGGAGACATGACATACTAGGTTGGAAGAAGGGGAACCCCAGACAGAGGACCAGGAGGGGGACCCTTCGCGACAGAACTCAAAGGAACAGGGGAGGGGGCAGTGGGCGTATCAGGGTCCAAGGCCCGGAAACGGTTGTGAGTCTGATGAAGGTGGGAAGGACGAGGAGAGGAAGAGCGCAACACGCGAGCATAAGAGACGTTAGCATAAGGCGGGAGCCGACGAACCTGGCGCCTCGCCTTGGGAAAAGATAAACGCTCCTGGGGCTTCATGTTGAGGACGGCTGCCTCAAGTTTGTAATGGATACAGGCACGGGAGAAGGTAAGATGGGCCTCACCGCAGCTGAGGCAGCGAGCTTGGGGAGAAGTGCACTCCGACTTAGAGTGACCTTCATCCCCACACAAAGGACAGAGAGAGACAATTCCAGAGCAGCGGAGGGCACCATGCCCAAACCTCCAGCACTTGTTACAAAGCCGAGGAGAAGGACTATACTCCTGGACAGAGCACCTGGCACCAGCAAGAATGACAGAGGATGGAAGGGTCCTACCATCAAAGGTGATCTTCACAACTCGAAGGGGTTGACGGCGACGACCACAAGGGGGACGAGTAAACGAGTCTACCTAGAGGACAGAATGGCCCTGGGCATCAAGGATATGTCGAATATCGTCGTGGCAGTCTCGCAGATCTCGAACACCGATCGCAACATGGGGCGGGAGGAGAATAGTGCCAACACTGGCATTCAACTGAACGTTCTTTGAGACCCGAACAGGGATCTCGCCAAGGCAGGATAAGGCAGCCAAGCGGGAAGCTGCTTCCTGAGAAGGAGCAGCAACGACGCTTGTACCGAGACGAGTGTGGTTGAAAGTTACAGACGCATCCACGGAATCAACGAGATGCCGATGGAAGGAGAAATCGTCAGGCGGCGCAGAATCAAGAGGGAGGAGATCAAAGTATTTGGCCCACAAAGCAGGACCAAATAAGGCCTGATACGCATCAGTACAGGAAGGAAACGAGCGAGTGCGGCCGTGGCGCCGACGGCGTTGAGAACCCCCAGAGAGAGAGGGGTCAAAAGGCGCAGTAGTCACAACGAGAGACTTAGCCGCACCAGGGGACGAAGTGGTCACCACTGGGGGCGTGAGGCTCGACCCAACCACAGAGGAGGGAGGAGAGCTGGGGGAAGAATTCAGGACGGACAAAGGAGGAGCAAGGTCGGGGCCCAATGCAGTGGGGGCTACAGAGCCCGGTCTTCCAATACAGGTCGACTCGGGGGCTTGGTCGCCCACCCCACGAGCCTGAGAGGGTACAACAGAAACATTCAACGACACATAGACGTAGAGAAAGAAATTCATCCACGAATGTGCCCCCATACTCACCATGGAGCCACAATTAGAGGCAGGACACCCAACAGGAAGCTATTGCCGATCATGTCGGGGGGCCCCCTAGGGGTGCGTCGTGAGTATACGACCCACAAACGCCACCTTAAAAACCGTCAGTCCGTCGAGATCGGGTTCAGCGACGAAAGGGGGATTGACAATAAAAGGTTCCCCTCGCTCGAGACGTCGGGTACTACAGTTCTACGGGTGCAAGAGTATGCCTCCTCAAGTACCCGGGCATCAAAATAGAAGAAGACCAAAGGAATCACCAAAACAAGCAAAAGGTCGGCAGGAAGAGACAAGCAGATAGGAGAAGAGGGGGGAGAAAAACGAAACAAAAGGAAAGGGAAAAGCGATTCGGCACAATTAGGGAAGACAGCAGCAGGAGTGCAAGGCCACCAAAGGACAGAGGACTGTCCCACAGAACATCACACTCCAGCAGCCGTCCACTAAGACCCCTCACTGCGCCAACGGGCCGGATGGGGAGGGGGGCTGCAGAACCCAAATGGAAGAAGAGTTCCACGGGAATTTCCAGTCCTTTTAAGGGTCTGAGTTTGGTGTGATCGATTAAGGTGTACCAGTTATGTCAAGCTGCCCGAACAGCTGGCTCTCTGGGTTCGAATCTACTGCAGGGAGGGTGTCAATGTGTGTTTACAAAAAAACTTGCGAGTTTATGCAAGTAGCCCTGGTGGCCTTAAAGGCCACCAGGGCTACTTGCCCTGTGGCCTTGTGTACTTTGTGCCCTGTGTACTACTGTGTACTACTGGACACACTGAGTAGGCCCTGTGTACTACTTGCCCTGTGTACGTTGGTGGTGGCCTTAAAGGCCACCACCAAAAACCATGTTCGTGGCTGCCCTGCATGGAATGCCCACATATTGTAGAACATCAAGGTAACCGTGGAGAGAACAGGTGACTTGAGCCGTAGGGCGAGAGTCCGGGTTCCACACAAGACACCACGCCACCTGCCAGAAGAGACGGAGTTCATCCGGATGGAAACTATAGTCCCAAACTGGGTAAAGTACCGTCAAAGCAAGGCCTCTGTGAACTCGAACGGTACACAATGCAGTACCACATATGTCACCGAGCAGCATTGATCAGAGATAGCGATGGTACCACCGTCCCCAGGGAGAGTAAATGAGTGCCCATCATAACAGGCCACAAAGTCCTTATAAACAGCAGTGGAGTGAAACTTCACAAGTGCCCGATGGGTAGTTAACAGTTGGAGCCCATACACATCGGCAACACGAACATGTAGCATATCCAACGGGACAATCTTAAGGGCAAGGTAAGACACGCGTACAGAAAATTCCAGACCCACGGTCTCAGAGCGGCGAACAAGGGGGAGGGAGGTCACCATGGCGCTGACGCAACAAGAACACCCTTCCACAGGGAACGTTTAGCAAAGACTGGGGAGTGCTTGGCGAGCACATTTACGCCCCCCTGGCGGCCAGGCCGCCAATCTCCTCAATGGATTTTTTGTAGATCACATTCACTGTGCCATCATGCCAGTGAATGGCCGTAAAGTTCAGCTGGCCGAAGCATAATGAACTTCTCTCAGTTTTTGCTGGCCGATTACATCAGCTTAAGTGACTGAAAATTCATCAACCAACCTGTTATAATTACTGTTAGTTTCATTTGTTATTTTATGTTTGCCATGTATATTTCGTGTTCGAAACAGCAGAAAAATGCAGGTAAAATATATAAAATTAAATAAATTTTCAGGATTGGGCAATGTTACTCCAGTTTTGGGGTTCTTATGACATTGGTCATTTTCTCGAGCAGTAGAGCATTAATTGCTGACCTTATCACTTCACCTATTACCTTTATATTTTCCTTTAGTTATTGTTTCCTCAGAATATGTTTTAAAATATTCCATTGTTTTCAGTCACTTCTTACCTTCCTCAGCAGCGACATTGTTCGAGGGAGGAGGTGTGGGGCACTGGGGGTTGTTTTGACTTATTGCTAACAGCTTTGTTCACGAGGGTTACATGGAAGGTTGGACCCTCCCACCATACAACTATTTGTATAATTCATTGATTCGTGTAATGCATAACTTGATCTTGTATTAATATTAGACAGCTTATCATTCTCCTGGTAATATATAATGTTGGGGTCTAAGCTCGCGAGCTTTCTTACACGGAAGTGTGCTTCTTACTACCACAAAGTCTTCATGATGTTGGTTTCCTCAGTTGTTGCACTGTCTCTACGCTACTCGATGTTTAAAGGTAGTACACTCATTTCTCTGGTAGTTCTGGATGTACCGTTCGTATCATGCTAACTACTGTAAACGTTGTCAGTCTCACTCTGCCCGTTAGACACTGAATGTGCATGTTGTAGAGTGTCCATTTTGACTGGCAAGACATTCCAGATTTCAATTATTTGTTACAGTTTAACAGGTAGTAAAGATGTGTAGTGAGGTGGCAATTATCACCTTACAGAATGGAAGTGCATTTACCACTGAGACCATCACCCACAGTACCTGATACTCATATGTTTTACCAAGTGACAGTCATCTACACGACACCGCTCACCATTCCTGTCCTTCTGTACTACAGAGATTGATGGCATTCTCTACTTTTCATTTACATTAGAATTGAGCAAAATTTGACGGCAGGTCCAAAAGAAAATTTAGCATCGTTTCTGGCACAGAAAATAAGAATTTTCTAGATATTATTCTGTGGAAGCCAATAAGAGAACAAAAACACAAACTGATCTATGTCAAAGGTACCAGCTTCACCTGGTATTTTATCAATGAACAAATGATTAATAACACACTGGGAAAACATGATTTCTAATCATCCTGAAAATTAGGAGGAGCGCTACTGTAAATGGAAGAAAGAAGTTCTGATAGTAAGGTGCAGAACTTTGGTCTAGTTCCCATGAGTGAATCGTGTGTGGCCAATATGTAACCTGTGGCAGAGTTATCACCTTGCATTACAGTGCTAGAGGGGGAGGCCAGAGGTCGCAGTTAATGGTATTTTTTTTCCAATACACGACAGTCTGTCTCTCTAGTGGTTGCGGAATGCATTTTGAATGACTCAGTAGAACTCTAAGAAATGAATAGCATTTTTGGAGATAGGACCTATATGAACAGATTCTTTAGTAGCGGCATCTGTGAGTTAATTATAAGCAATACCAATATGGCTTGGGGACCCAGCACAATTCTACAATAATATACCTACCACAGAGGGGGAATAGCTTGTATAGGATTTGTTCAAAACATGATGGAAAGGGTTAACCCCCACACTGCACAGAGCAGGTTTAAGCACTAGATCAAAGGTGCGCAGAGTGCCTTAGGGCGCTCGTAGGTATAGCGTAGAATTAAAAAGTTCCACGTGGTTACTCGGGTATGAAATGGATGCCTGAGGCCTCCTGGTGGTGGGGAGCCCCAGGTTTAAGGTAGCAACCATGTCTGATGTATCATCTACTAGCTCCCGGTCTACGGTCAGCCGCTGTGTTGCAAAATGACTTTTAGGGGACAAAATAGAAGACATGTTGTTTGATGAACGACCGATTACTGATGATTTAGATTACAGCTCAGAGAAGTACTGTCATCATTTTCACCCCATTCATTCCTTCCTTAAGTAGTTAGGGTTAATCCCGTGGGTCTTCGCCCCCTTGTACTTGGGAGCCACTGCCCACCCTAGGGGCCCCCAGTCTACCAAGGGCTGGCCTTGAATTGCATCCCTGGCGAGTGGGGAAATCCAACCTCACCTCTGTTGCTCTCGGTCGGACTTGCCCACTGTGACACTGGAAGAATACACAGGTAAATCCTTAAATCTTTAAGTCAAGGTCGACAGCTGGGTGTTCATACTCGTGTCCCAGCAACTCTCCTCAGTGGTCTTATTTGTTATCACAAACCAAGGATTCAATGTCAGATGCAATGCAGTGCCACATAAATGGTCTACTCAAATAGCCCTAGAGACGAAGGCTCACTCAAACCCAGTATAAAAATTGATGATAAGTTTACCGAATAAAACTACACTGGATCCGCATAAAGAAGTGGAACTGTCAGATGGCGGCAGCACTCCTCACGCGCCTCTGGCAACACAGTCAGCTGGACGATTCAAAACTTCGATCCTGACCTCTTGAATCCAGCCCCTTCCTCTAGCTGCCCAAAATGTCACAGCACCCACACACATACATTAATATATATTACCTCATGTATATATGAATAACCTGGCACCTAGCCTAACGCTACCACCCTGGCAGTAATAATAAAGACAATGCTCACGACATGAATGATATCCTAGCTCACCTAGACCAAGGGGTAATGGAAGGGAATTTTTGTACCATAACTCTTTCTACTACATAGTCGACATATCCTCTGGCGAGGATAGCTTAGGTCTACGGTCCTAGCGTTTGGTCCTCCGTTGATTAGGGTCCTTTACACACAAAGTCATCAGCCGACTTGTAGATGCGCGTCCTAGCCGTACTCACTATGCAGGCAGGTCCTCCTCCTCCTCCTCCTGAGGTACTGGAGACAGGTCCCTGTGCACGCCGTCTTCTTCCTTCCACACTAGCACTGTAGACAAACTTACAGTTTGGTTCAATGTCTCCTTCTCAGTCTTCCAGTGGACTTGACCACGGGCACAGCAGCTCGCCTAATGCGTTTGAACGTGGCCCGTGGGGTTGAGGGGGTGTCCTCCCGACGTTCACCTCTGCCGCAGACTATCAGTAAAAGTGCTCTTGGCGCTCTAACACCAGCCAAGCTCTGCTTCCATGTACTTCACAGGAATCAGATAATCTCCCATGACGTCTGCGGTACTAATGCGGCTGCTTGAGTCCACTGGATGGGGCTTCCTAGCCTCCAAATTGGGACCTCACTCCAGCGTTTCTGCTCTCGATGACGGGCTGTGACACACTATGCCCGTAGCGCCGGACCGCTCAGAGCCCTCCACCTTGTGATGTCACGCATCCCGAGTGCTCCTCGTCATTGGTCTATATTGTCACGTGACCCAACCTGGCGTCAGAATCAACTAGCGGCAGGCGTCACGCTCCTTTGGCGGGAAGTGGAAAGCCTCGACGCCATTTTGTAACACCAAAAGGGCGTAAGCTACTAGTGAAACCAAACTAAATCGGCTAATTCATTGCCAACACGATAACTTTCTATACCTTTATATATATCAAAATGTTCTCTGAGCATCAGAGAACGTGCAAATCGTAGAGATATGACTCTTGATACCGGGACAGGAAAGACATAGGGGTGGGACACCATCACAATACCTAATACAGGGGTCTGACACGAGTGATGGGGAGTATGCGGTGGATGATGTCGAGAGTGTGTACAGTACACGCACCTCGACCGGCCTCCCAAGCTGCCCTGGGTCAACACCACTAGAGTTACCATCACCATCTGTCACCGGACGTAAGTCTACTGGGTGATACTACATGTTATGAGTAATTTTCTGGATTCAATGCCATAGACTCAGATACAAGCAGTGATGATGAACTGAATACAAGGGGGATATGGTGTTACTATGCGGAGTTTTGCTGCCCCAGCACAAGCACTGCCCCTGCCCAAGGCAGCGCCAGCATCTCACGCGGCCTGACGACAATGTGTCCTCGTCATCAGGTGTTTGCGGTAGGCCTGTACTATGCAAAACAGTCTAATCTCCTGGCATGCCCACGCGCAGCTCTAGCACAAGACGTAGTAGCCGTGGTGTTGGCACCCGTGCTGGTGGTGATCGTGCTGCTGTTGACCGTGGTGTTGGCACCAAAACCAAAAAGACGAGTGTAATTGTTTGGCAGGATTGTGAGAATTTTGTCACACAAATTCCAGCATTTGATTATACAGATGTTGGTGTGATACCCTTATTCCCCTATACTAATGAGGATATGCCTGAAATTGATTATTTAATGGCATATTTCGATCAACCATTCATGGACCATCTCGTTGCAGAGACAAACCAATACGCTCTGGAATTCATTGACTCTGGAATTTTACCTGCCTCTGGATTGACACGTTGGAAAGACACGACTATTGAGGAAATGTATGTGATTTTAGCGTTGACCATGATGATGAGACATGCTGATAAACACATGATCCAGGATTTTTGGAATAAAGACAGCCTTATTCCTACCTCCTTATTCTACAGGGACATGTCTCGTGATAGGTTCCTGTTGCTTCTCAGGTGCCTCAACTTTGAGAACAATGCTAAGGAAGACAGACACGACGGACTGTGGAAAGTGCGGAAGATATTTAGTGAATTGAGAGGAAAGTTTCGTGACTATTTTGTACCAGTACAGAGTGTCTTGACTGATGAATCGCTAATCCTCTTCAAGGGACAACTCACGTTCACGCAGTACATTCCATCAAAGCGGCACCAGATGAACAAATCCACAAGGGCAGTGACGAGGATTCGAACCTACGTCCGAGAGCATCCCAGACGCTACCTTAATCGACTGAGCTACGACATGGTAGTTGTGTACAGCAACTTACATGTCGAAATGGACAAGATCCACACGGCTTCTCAAGCAGCGTCGTGAAAACACTCATGGAACCGTTTCTGAACAAGGGGCATATCCTCTTCACAGACAACTATTATACCAGCGCCTTGCTAACCAGAGTCCTCCTTGTCCACAACACCGGCGAATGTGGCACTGTCAAGGCCCACAGGAGGGAAATGCTAGTGTTTGGCATTGGTATTGCAGTGGCTGATTGCCAACTGAGAAAGTGTGATAAAATATTTTCAGTGTGCTGGAGGGACAGACGCGTGGTGAATATGTTGACAACTATTCACAACGGTGTCATGTTGGACAATTATTCACTTTGCAACCTTGTTGCAAAGTGAACTTTGCAACAAAGTTGCTAATGTATAAACCTGATTGTGTCATTGATTACAATGTAAATATGCGGTTTGTAGATAAATGTGAAATGATGGTTGGTGCCGTCAAGTGCATGAGAAAATCTGTGAAGTGGATAAAGAAATTGTTTTCCACCTCGTTGACGTTGCAGTGCTGAACTGTTTCAACACGTATCTCGTGAAATATGGCAGGAGACAACCTATCCGTACATTCAGTGTTGCTCTAGTGTCACAACTAATGGTGAGGTATGGGTGGAGGGCAATGTTGTGCCGCATGGGGGTGCCAGCAACAAGGCCTCACTCAGTTCCAGACAGACTCAGGGGTAAAGAATACCTTGCTGTACACAAGCTTGGTTATATGACAAGCAAAGGAACACGAGAAAAGGGTAAACATCCCTGCGTTGTTTGCAAGAACACGCAATGTAGGGAACAGAAGCGAAGATCCATCTGCACTTGGAGCGTTGAGTGCAAGGTCGCCTTGTGATCTGTTGACTGCTTCAGTGATTATCACACACTTACGCAATTCTAAGTGTGTTGACAGAAATTGAAATAAGTTTATTGAGGTAAAATACACACAAAGGGATGAGGTAGCTCAAGCTATTCTCACCCCGTTTGTGTTGACAGTGATGTATATAGTCTGTGATAGTGTACAGTGTGTTAAACAAGTTGCAAATGTAAATAATTGAACATATAATATAGAAAATATGAACAATATTTGTGGACACATTTGTGATACATGTAACACATTTTCTTTGAACAGAACGGATGTTCTATTTCCTGAATATTGTAAACCTGTTCAATATATATAGAATTAGCCAGAAAAAAAGAAATGCATTTGTAAATGTACAGAAAAAATGATCATAAAATTATTTGCGGCAACTCGCGCTTGTTGAATCTGGTGCACGACTGCCTGCGGGAGGCTACGGAACGGACAACCACTAAGCTGTGACGGCACCCAACATTTTCTGGACACCGCCGCGGCTAAAGAAAGTACATTTGTGCAATATTTTCAACATATATGTGATCAGGGGAGGGTATTTAACAATTTTCGAAGAAAAAATAATTTTGTCAAAGAATTTCTTTTCTGCGCACAGCGGGAATATCATATTTTAAGACAGCGCAGCACGGTGGTTAAAGAACTCCAGAGCCACATAGGACCTGCGAGAATCAGCTTAAAAACAAATGAACCTTTCTTCATAAATAGGAACTGGCATGTATACGAGAACACATTTTGTGTAAAATTAGCGAAATTGCATGAAGTTCAGCAGTAACATGAAATCGCTTACAGAGGATGGCGGCACTAAAAAGTTTGATAAGGAAAAATAACTGAGCAGCCAGAGTTTTCAGCAGACTTTGACTCTTCCGTAAAATGAACAGTAGCAAGTGAATGGCAGATAAACTGTTAGAAGAAAGATTATTTCATAATTGTAGAAAGACTCTCATGAGATATGCCTATACCGATCACGGATCTTAAAACGACGCAACACCGGTTGCCTGAGTAGTTTAGGGATGCTGATTCCATGCCGTTGTGCACCTTTAATATTTTCTTCTAAGAGAATGCTCTGGATTGGAGGAGGATGAAAGGAACCAGAGCAAAATAAAGATTTGGGATGGGACGGGGGGAAGGAATGGTGCCCAACCACTTGTGGACGGTCGGGGATTGAACGCCGACCTGCATGTAGCGAGACCGTCGCTCTACCGTCCAGCCCAAGTGGTTGGACATGGGTCGATGGAGAACCCAATGAATATGTGAAACAGCTAGAGTCTAGTTTAGATGGCATTAGAGAGCATAAACAAAAACTCGTTCACTATCTGCAAGTCCCCCTTCCTCCCCTCTAACAAGATATAGGTAAGGTAAGACCTTGAGAGCAAGGACCCAGAGATAATTGACATAGGACGACCAAGACAGGTTGAAGTAAGGGTCGAAAAACTTTGCATACATGCTGGTGAGAGTAGCATGGAAGGAGAGGTGTTGGTGAGAGTAGCATTTATGGAGAGGAACTGGTGTTGCAGGTGAGATAAGGTGAAACGTTATCTTCATCTAAGGTGCTGTTGCTACTGATAACTTGTATAACTTTTTAAATGTTTCAACTCTGTAGTCATTGACCTCCTATGAGTACCGGCAAAACCTAATTCAGGTGTAAAAACCTGATTGACAGTGGCCTTGACGTTAGTATTAACAATGGACTGTCGCTAAATTGGAAAAAATTGGTTGCTGACTTTATATGATGAAATATCACAATTTTGTTTGTGTTTTAGATGAATTAATTATTTATCAGACTAAATGAGAAATATAAGTTGGAGTGTTTGTACGCAGGAAACATTTCTTATTTCAGAACATTTTAAAACCGAAATTTTAAATTTATATCAAGTTTAAATTTCATCACATCAATGTTGTATGCGAATTTGTAAAGATGATAATTAAACGTTCAAACATAAGGTCTTAAAAATAAATAGTTGAATGATTAAACGTAAACGGTTTTAAATGTTAATGCTATTCATTTAAATTTTGGAATTATTAGATTTATAAACTTAATTGAATTCTGATGAGATAAAGAAAAAGAGAGAAAAAAAAGAGACAGAGTTTGAGAAAAAAAAAGTGATAGTGAAAGAGTTGGAGAAAAAGTAAAAGTGAGAGAGAGAAGAGAGGAGATGGAGGGAGAGAGAGAAAGAGTTTGACAAAAAGAAAATGACCAGACCACGTGGGAGCGTAGTGTCACGAGGCCAATGTTTACATATATGAATCTAGGTATACTTGGACTATAGTGAACAGTGATACAGTAAATTAGTGAATGGTAACACAACAGACATAAGGAAACAGTGACTGATGGCACTTAGTGGACAGAGAAATATCCACGTGGAGTGACGACGGATCCCCTGATGGACCTCGACATAAGAACATCATTATATTCTCGCCTAGTTTGTGTGAACAGAACAACTTGGCTGGTAGGTACAGCTTCTAAGTCAGTTATCTGGTGTTCAGAGGGAGGAAAAATATAATAAATATCTTTTCAGTGTATCATATATAATTAAAATCTCAAAGTGGCTCATTCCGGGTGGAAGTCGACACAAAAAGGTCACTCGTGACATCCACACAAACACACACACACAACCAATCGCACACACAAACACGCACACACACACACACACACATGATGGTTTAATCAGAGATGTAGGCTAGCTAAGCAGCAAAGTAAAAGGGCATGGAGAAACTATAGGAATAACAGGACACTGGAGAGCAGAGAAAGATACCAGAATGTCAGGATGAGAAGAGAGGCAGAAAGACAATACGAAAATGACATCGCAAGCAAGGCAAAGACTCAGCCTAAATTGTTGCCTAGCCACATCAGGAGAAAAACAACAGATAAGGAACAGGTTATGCAATTAAGGATAGGGGCGGAAGGATTCACTACAAATGACAAGGAAGTGTGTGAGGAATTGAGTAAGAAATTCCAGGAGTTCTTCACCTTAGAGCAAGGAGAAATTCCAGAGGTAAGTGTGGGAATAGCTAACCAGGAACCACTGGAAGAGTTTGAGATTACCAGCGGGGAAGTAAGGAAGTGTTTACTAGAGTTGGATGTGACAAAGGCTATAAGCCCAGATGGAATCTCCCCCTGGGTTCTAAAGGAAGGAGCAGGAGAACTGTGCCTACCACTCTCCATAGTGTATAACAAATCACTGGCAAAAGGGGAACTGCCAGATATTTGGAAAGCAGCTAACGTAGTCCCGATATACAAGAAAGGGGATAGACAGGAGGCACTGAACTACAGGCCTGTGTCCCTAACCTGCATACCATGCAAGCTGATGGAGAAGATTGTGCGAAAAAAACTAGTGGAGCATCTGGAGCGAAGGAACTTTGTAACACACCATCAACATGGTTTCAGAGATGGCAGCTCCTGTCTCACAGGGTTACTTGAATTCTACAACCAGGCAACAAATATAAGGCAAGAAAGAGAAGGGTGGGCCGACTGCATATTTTAGGTTTGTCAGAAAGCCTTTGATACAGTGCCACACAAGAGGCTAGTGCGAAAGTTGGAGACGCAGGCTGGAGTGAAAGGGAAGGTACTCTGGTGGATAGAGGAGTACCTAAGCAACAGGAGACAACGAGTCTGTGTGAGGGGTGAGGTCTCAGATTGGCGAGACGTTACAAGTGGAGTCCCGCAGGGGTCAGTCCTTGGACCTATACTGTTTCTGGTATATGTAAATGATCTCCCAGAGGGTATAGATTCGTTCCTCTCAATGTTTGCCGACGATACAAAAATTATGAGGAGGATTGAAACAGAGGATGATAGTAGGCGGCTACAAGATGATCTAGATAGACTGAGTGAATGGTCCAACAAATGGCTGTTGAAGTTCAACCCGAGTAAATGCAAAGTAATGAAACTAGGCAGTGGAAACAAGAGGCCAGACACAGGATACAGAATAGGAGATGAAGTACTTAATGAAACAGAGAGAAAGATCTAGGAGTTGATATCACACCAAACCTGTCTCCTGAAGCCCACATAAAGAGAATAACGTCTGCGGCATATGCGAGGCTGGCTAACATCAGAACGGCGTTCAGGAACCTGTGTAAGGAATCATTCAGAATCTTGTACACAACATATGTAAGACCAATCCTGGAGTATGCGGCCCCAGCATGGAGCCCGTACCTTGTCAAGCACAAGACGAAGCTGGAAAAAGTCCAAAGGTATGCTACAAGACTAGTCCCAGAACTAAGAGGCATGAGTTATGAGGAAAGGCTGTGGGAAATGCACCTTACGACACTGGAAGACAGAAGAGTAAGGGGGACATGATCAAAACCTACAAAATCCTCAGGGGAATCGACCGGGTAAACAAGGATGAGCTATTCAACACTGGAGGAACGCGAACAAGGGGACACAGGTGGAAGCTGAGTACCCAAATGAGCCACATAGACATTAGAAAGAACTTTTTCAGTGTCAGAGTAGTTAGTAAATGGAGTGCACTAGGAAGTGATGTGGTGGAGGCTGACTCCATACACAGTTTCAAATGTAGATATGATAGAGCCCAGTAGGCTCAGGAATCTGTACACTAGTTGATTGACGGTTGAGAGGCGGGACCAAAGAGCCAGAGCTCAACCCCCGCAAGCACAATTAGGTGAGTACACACACACACACACACATAATAAATATCTTGTTAAAAATTCTGTGGCCCGGGTTCGGTTCCCGGATCAGGCACAAACAAATGGGCATAGTTTCTTTCACCCTGATGTACCTGTTACCTAGCAGTAACTCTTAGTCTCCTCCACACCCACTCCTAGTCTCCTCTACACTCACAACCAGTCTTCTCCACACTCACTTTTAGTCTCCTCTGTTACCTATCGTTCGTTACGGCTCGAAACCCTAACAACAGCATGGACCTTAATTATCTAGGGCTACTACAAACTGCTGTTCTCAAGAGCGGGTCACTAGTGTAACCCCATGATAAGTACAACGCAACGTTATAAATTTCTCCCGTAGGACTGAAGAAATAGACATATAACTTTATATATATATATATATATATATATATTAACAATATAATCAATATTATATCAAGTATAGATGGACCACTATTAAAGTAAAATCAAAATACTGTCTCTCCCAAAATAAAAATCTACTACATGACACAACAACAAGTAATCAGACTTATCTCCCACATGTTATTCCTTCTGGTCCCTTGAAGCTACTAACTACTCGGCTGTCGCTACCCATAATCCTCTCCCCCTCTGCCTCATCCAGGATGAGGGATGGAAAATACAGACTTTTTAATATTTAAAACTAATTGAACAACCACTTGTTCTCAAAACACATAAGAATGCAAATTAAATATAATAGTTACTTTCAAAATATATAAGTTACAATGCCACCTGCTTAATTACAGTAAATTAACACAATATACTTAAAGTAAAAGTGACATCTGGAACTCCCATAACTGAACAGGTCCAGCAATTCTAATTTCCCGAATCTAACAGGTATTAGACGTGTGAAGAGCCACCGCGCTCCTGTCACCACTGACATTGCCACACCACACGATAATTTACCAAAATATAATATGTGTACATATATGATGAAATGGAACAGAATAAGTTTATTTTAAATTTATATACGTATCCAGCTAGGAGTACGTAACACTTCCACCTCCAAGAAAAAAATTGCAATGAATTGAAGATCAATGGCATTTTTTCCAAAGTAAAATGTATGACACTTGAGATTTATGGTATTAAGTACACCAAACATGTAAAAGTAATAAGAACACATTTCTGGACAAAAATGAAAACACTCCAAATATATTCTTACAGGAAACTCAGAAATTTCAGTGTTATGACTATGTTCTACAAATGTTTCACTGTAGTATGCAAATTTATCTCTCCAGGGTACTATCTCATTTATTTCACTTTGTTTCAGATCATATTTCACACACCTATCAACAACATTATCATGAATAGAATTGTCAATAAAGGTAGCTGCTTTCACACAGTTATCACGGCAATTTATCTTTCTATCTATTTCTACTATTTCTCTAAGATCATTCCCGTATTTCCATGTTATCCCTTTTTCACATGGTGAATTTTTCCAAGACAGATTCCATTTTCCATTACTCCCTTTTTCTGGAGCTGAACTGCTTAATTGAAGCTGACTGGATGTACAGTAGATTTGGGACTTCTCCTGGGTATGCTCTGACAAAGACATCTGCTCTTCATCACTCTTGATCCTCCACACCTATTCCACGCGAGAGTATGTGGAACACATACTCTCGCCCAATGGATACTAAAATTAGAGAAATTAACATTAAACCTCACAATTATGTATAAAACTTTCCCATTCATAGAACCTTCCGAAACACAACACAACAACTTAGCAAACCTTTGACCTTCAAACCAAGAAATACAACCCAAGATAAGTGCAAAGGCTACCTGATCGAACTGACTCAGATGATCCATAAGGAACACAGAAATCAATTTCCTCATAACTCTGTCATAACGACCAGTGAAAGAAAACAGGCATATGCCTAGGCACCATATCTCAATCATAACTCCGAAGACAAGTTCACACCCTCTGATGGTGAACTTGAACACAACACACACTTTCATCAACCGTCTAGTCTTCCAAGGGACTAAATACAACATGCCAAAAACTTGACAACCCTCACCATCACTTCCCAAGTGATTTACGTCTGATGACAAACAATCAACCAAGAAGTTTAAGGGTCTTAACATCTTGAAGATGCACAGCAGATCACCTGGGAAACCCCCAAGGACAATCTGAAACCCTTTACAATGATTAACACTAGGTAGGATAACTTTATCCCCCAACTTGAAATTCACACCTGAAGCCTCAAACATCTGCTCCCCAGTTTGATTTAATCCTTCACCATCATTATGATGCTGAAAGTCAACTCCAATATGACTCTGAAAGTCAACACCACACTTAAGTGGAACATACACTTTTATCACTCGTGCATCAAAATAAACTGGATCTGAATATAGAGACACTGCTCTAGTATAACTCACCACTTCCTCAGAACAACTGGATGCACAACCTACTTGAGTAAACTCTCTCTGCTCAACCTCAAGGCTGGACAAAGATGTCCCACAGTCCATTACTTCACAAGAAAATGGCTCCTGCAGAATAAAAGTAGATTTCAACATCCTACACACACTCTGACTCATTTTACACAATGAGAAATACTTACTCCACATGTAATGAGAATCACAAACCATAAAACTCCGCAACTTAGATCCAATTGATACTTTACTACTCTCAATTACAGTAAATTAACACAATATACTTAAAGTAAAAGTGACATCTGGAACTCCCATAACTGAACAGGTCCAGCAATTCTAATTTCCCGAATCTAACAGGTATTAGACGTGTGAAGAGCCACCGCGCTCCTGTCACCACTGACATTGCCACACCACACGATAATTTACCAAAATATAATATGTGTACATATATGATGAAATGGAACAGAATAAGTTTATTTTAAATTTATATACGTATCCAGCTAGGAGTACGTAACACTTCCACCTCCAAGAAAAAAATTGCAATGAATTGAAGATCAATGGCATTTTTTCCAAAGTAAAATGTATGACACTTGAGATTTATGGTATTAAGTACACCAAACATGTAAAAGTAATAAGAACACATTTCTGGACAAAAATGAAAACACTCCAAATATATTCTTACAGGAAACTCAGAAATTTCAGTGTTATGACTATGTTCTACAAATGTTTCACTGTAGTATGCAAATTTATCTCTCCAGGGTACTATCTCATTTATTTCACTTTGTTTCAGATCATATTTCACACACCTATCAACAACATTATCATGAATAGAATTGTCAATAAAGGTAGCTGCTTTCACACAGTTATCACGGCAATTTATCTTTCTATCTATTTCTACTATTTCTCTAAGATCATTCCCGTATTTCCATGTTATCCCTTTTTCACATGGTGAATTTTTCCAAGACAGATTCCATTTTCCATTACTCCCTTTTTCTGGAGCTGAACTGCTTAATTGAAGCTGACTGGATGTACAGTAGATTTGGGACTTCTCCTGGGTATGCTCTGACAAAGACATCTGCTCTTCATCACTCTTGATCCTCCACACCTATTCCACGCGAGAGTATGTGGAACACATACTCTCGCCCAATGGATACTAAAATTAGAGAAATTAACATTAAACCTCACAATTATGTATAAAACTTTCCCATTCATAGAACCTTCCGAAACACAACACAACAACTTAGCAAACCTTTGACCTTCAAACCAAGAAATACAACCCAAGATAAGTGCAAAGGCTACCTGATCGAACTGACTCAGATGATCCATAAGGAACACAGAAATCAATTTCCTCATAACTCTGTCATAACGACCAGTGAAAGAAAACAGGCATATGCCTAGGCACCATATCTCAATCATAACTCCGAAGACAAGTTCACACCCTCTGATGGTGAACTTGAACACAACACACACTTTCATCAACCGTCTAGTCTTCCAAGGGACTAAATACAACATGCCAAAAACTTGACAACCCTCACCATCACTTCCCAAGTGATTTACGTCTGATGACAAACAATCAACCAAGAAGTTTAAGGGTCTTAACATCTTGAAGATGCACAGCAGATCACCTGGGAAACCCCCAAGGACAATCTGAAACCCTTTACAATGATTAACACTAGGTAGGATAACTTTATCCCCCAACTTGAAATTCACACCTGAAGCCTCAAACATCTGCTCCCCAGTTTGATTTAATCCTTCACCATCATTATGATGCTGAAAGTCAACTCCAATATGACTCTGAAAGTCAACACCACACTTAAGTGGAACATACACTTTTATCACTCGTGCATCAAAATAAACTGGATCTGAATATAGAGACACTGCTCTAGTATAACTCACCACTTCCTCAGAACAACTGGATGCACAACCTACTTGAGTAAACTCTCTCTGCTCAACCTCAAGGCTGGACAAAGATGTCCCACAGTCCATTACTTCACAAGAAAATGGCTCCTGCAGAATAAAAGTAGATTTCAACATCCTACACACACTCTGACTCATTTTACACAATGAGAAATACTTACTCCACATGTAATGAGAATCACAAACCATAAAACTCCGCAACTTAGATCCAATTGATACTTTACTACTCTCAATGGTTTTACCAAAATTTCCTCCCATGACTTCTGGAGCTGCCTGGAGTACTGTCTGCTCACAATCAATAATAACACTACCAAGCTGGGTCACATCCTCACAGACAACTGAAGAGGGAGGCTCAATGGTTCTCCATCTACTCGACAGAAGCTGATCCTCTGGCTGCTTTCCCACACTCTCCAGAACTGGATCTACAGTACAGACTGTCTCCTTGCTTCTCTCTGAAATCTTAGGGTCAGTTCTACTCAATGCACATAAATTAAGGGAATCTGAAGCGAGCGGGCAAGTAACAGGTAGTTTGACCTCCTCCCCTATACTATCACCTTGACTAGGGTGAGGCAGGGCCTCTACAACAGACTTACTCTCGACAACTGATTCTAAACTTGGAGTGAGCGGGAATACTTATGCCAACCCGACATCTTGTCCTAAACCGTTCACTTGGCTGGAATACAATAGTCGTGGATTTTAAGTTTCTCTCAACTCCTGGCACAACGTCCGTAGTGAGCGGGCAAGACAATGGTACATGGACATCCTTTCCCAATTTATTGGAATAAAGCAGAGTCATAGTATCAGGCTTACTCTCAACAACTAGGTCGGCCACACAGGAATCTGGAACAACCACATCCCACTTCTCCACTGAAGGGGTACTGGTTACTGGAACAAATGCTTGAGTAACAACATTAGAACTGACAACTGGATTTATAATAGTACTGACATCAGCACAGGTAGAATGGACAAAACCATCTTCTACAACAGGTTGTTCATTCATAGAACTAATTTCAGCACAGGCAGAATAAACATGGTCTGTAACTGGCTGTTTACACAAACGGGGATCAATCTCACCCACAACATGATTTATGGCCACATCATTACCCAATATAACATCCACACCTGGGATGGGCAACTGTGTACTAACACCCACAATGCATAAACTTGGTGTAATGGTGGATCTGAAATTAATGTCTATTAGAGGTACAGTCTTACATCCTGCAACACTCTGAAGAACTACAAACTTTCCAGTCTCTCTCTTTTCCACATCAGAAAGAATACTGGATGAAATTATGGTTTGGGAAGCACCTGTATCACGAAGAATAACCACTGGCTTCCACTTCCCATTAATACACAAAACTTCACCTGAAGACATATATGGTGAATACTGTTTCACCCAATTGGGGTTCACAGTTACATGTTTATTAGTAAGTTTATTTTGCACACCTCTACAACAAATGAGACCAGTTGGTCGTAACTCAGGGTGCAATATAAAACAGGAATTAATTCCATGGCCTTTTCTCTTACAATGGGAACAAGACCTTACAGTGGACACACTGGTAGAACCAACTAGAAGGTTTAGAAGTAACCTCATTATTATTTGACATTCCTGACAATGAAGTAGCAGGGTTAGGTTTTGTAAGAGAAGAGCTCATGGGAGTAACTGGAGCACTAGGACTGGATGGATTCTGATAAGGAGTTCGGTGAGCATTATAATTTAATCTACGACTAGACTTAGGTGAAGTGGCCGTAAACTGGGCCTTAGTCAACAACTCATGCTCATCCGCGAGCTTTGACAGTTCATAAATGTCTGTTACATTCTTTTGTTCTGCCATAAAAGTAGACAACTTGTCTGGGAGACATGACAATACTTCTTCCATGATAAGAAGATTCTTTAGAGCATCATACTCGGTTACTGAAAGTGACTTTAACCATCTGTTGCAAAAATTCATCTTTTGACGAGTAAAATCAGCTTTTGTCTGATCACTTACCCTCCTTAGGTTCCGAAACTTCTGCCTGTGTGCCTCTGGATTTATTTGATACGCATTTAAGATCTTTTTCTTTACAAATTCATAATCAAAGCCATGAGCGTCAGGTAGGGATGTAAAAACCTCCTGACTACGCCCCTTAAATTGAGACTGCATGATTGCTACCCATTGATCCCTTGGCCAGTTCATACTGATTGCAATCTTATAAAAATGTGCAAAGAAAACCTCAGGATCCTCCTCATTAAACTTTAGTAACTCTCTATACTTATTCATCCTTATGGGATTGTTATCACTATTTGTTGAAACATTACTAGTATTTCCATGCCCAGCTGCCATACGCTGTGATTCAAGCCTGAAGTTTGTGTCAGGTATTTGTTGTTGAATCTCTAATTGCCTAGTTTGTTCCTCGGCTTGTTGCTTCTTTGTTGCTTCTTGTTGCAACTGCATTAAACCTTTCTGGTTTTGTGCTGCAATTTCTAAACGCCTAGTCTCAAGCTCCCTCTGCTGAGCTTCAGCCTCTAATAATTTCTGTTCCTTTAAAGCTTCAATCTCTAATAATTTCTGTTCCTTTTGAGCTTCAAGCTCTAATTGTTTCTTTTCCTTTTGAGCTTCAAGCTCTAATTGTTTCTGTTCCTTTTGAGCTTCAAGCTCTAATTGTTTCTGTTCCTTTTGAGCTTCAAGCTCTAATTGTTTCTGTTCCTTTTGAGCTTCAAGCTCTAATTGTTTCTGTTCCTTTTGAGCTTCAAGCTCTAATTGACGAGCTTCTAACTCAAGACGCTTTAACGTCATCTGATCACTTGACTCCTCTCTTAACTCCTCCAGAATTTCTTCGTCTAACACTCCATTCTCAACAAAATGCGTCACAATGACTTTCATAATTTGGGTTTTAACCATTCTATTGTTGGCGATCAAATCCAACTGATTTGCCATTTGTACTAACTCAGACTTTTTTAGGCTCTTAATTCCCTCAAAGTCTGGATGAGCCAACAACGACAACACTTGACTCTCCATCGTTACTAACACTTGGTACTTGATTCACAACAACAATTAAAACAATGGCACTGCACTACACTTCACTGTAAAATTGTCAGAACACTAAAAATTCGCTTGGCCTCACTGCAAAAACAAAATATATAGGATGACTTACCTCAAAATCGTGAAACGTTGTTACTTGACACACAGGAAGGCTTGCTTGGCACATGGAATAGTTTGTAAAGAAACACATAGACACTTAACACACTAGTACCTAGGAAGGCAAGGTTAGATTAGCACAGTTAAGTTTAAGTGGGAACAATATTTCCTGGCACAGGCCCCCATAACTCTTGTTACCTATCGTTTGCTACGGCTCGAAACCCTAACAACAGCATGGATCTTAATTATCTAGGGCTACTACAAACTGCTGTTCTCAAGAGCGGGTCACTAGTGTAACCCCATGATAAGTACAACACAACGTTATAAATTTCTCCCTTAGGACTGAAGAAATAGACATATAACTTTATATATATATATATATATATATTAACAATAAAATCAATATTATATCAAGTACAGATGGTCCACTATTAAAGTAAAATCAAAATACTGTCTCTCCCAAAATAAAAATCTACTACATGACACAACAACAAGTAATCAGACTTATCTCCCACATGTTATTCCTTCTGGTCCCTTGAAGCTATTGACTACTCGGCTGTCGCTACCCATAATCCTCTCCCCCTCTGCCTCATCCAGGATGAGGGATGGAAAATACAGACTTTTTAATATTTAAAACTAATTGAACAACCACTTGTTCTCAAAACACATAAGAATGCAAATTAAATATAATAGTTACTTTCAAAATATATAAGTTACAATGTCACCTGTTTAATTACAGTAAATTAACACAATATATTTAAAGTAAAAGTGACATCTGGAACTCCCATAACTGAACAGGTCCAGCAATTCTAATTTCCCAAATCTAACAGGTATTAGACATGTGAAGAGCCACCGCGCTCCTGTCCCCACTGACATTGCCACACCACACGATAATTTACCAAAATATAATGTGTACATATATGATGAAATGGAACAGAATAAGTTTATTTTAAATTTATATACGTATCCAGCTAGGAGTACGTAACATCCTTCACACCCACTCCTAGTTTACTCCAAACTCATTCCTAGTGTCCTCCACACTCACTCCTAGTCTCCTACACACCCACACCTAGTCTCCTCCACACTCACTCCTATTCTCCTAAACACCCAATTCTAGTCTCCTCCACACCCACTCCTGGAATACTCCACACTCTCTACTAGTCTCCTTTATACTCACTCCTAGTCTCCTCCACACCCACTCCTAGTCTTCTCTACACCCACTCCTAGTCTCCTCCACAGGCACTCCTAGTCTTCTCTACACCCACTCCTAGTCTCCTCCACAGGCACTCCTAGTCTTCTCCAGAGGCACTCCTAGTCTCCTCCATCCCCACTCTTAGTCTTCTCCACACTCAATTCTTGTCTCTTCTACACCCACTCCAATCTCCTCCACAGGCATTCCTAGTCTCCTCCATCCCTACTCCTTGTTTCTTCTACACCACTCCTAGTCTCTTTCACACTCACTCCTAGTCCCCTACACACCAACTTCTTGTCTCCTCTAAACCACTCCTAGTCTCCTACACACCAACTCCTTGTCTCCTCTACACCACTCCTAGTCTCAATCACACACTCTCCAAGTCTCCTCCAATTTTACTCCTAGTCTCCTCCACACCCACTCCTAGTTTCCTCCACACTCACTCCTAGTCTACTCCACACTCACTCCTAGCCTACTCTACACCCACTCCAAGTCTCCTCTACTCTCACTCCTCGTCTCCTCTACACAAACTAATAGTTTCCTCCAAACTCACTCCTAGTCTCCACCACACTTCCTCCTATTCTCCTCCACACCCACTCCTAGTCTCCTCCACACTCAATTCCAGTCTATTCTACACCCACTCCAATCTGCTCCACATGCTCTCCCAGTCTCCTCCACACCCACTCCTAGTTTCCTCCACACCCACTCCTAGTCTCCTACACACCCACTCCTAGGCTCCTCTACTCCACTCATAGCCTCCTCCACACCCATTCCTAATCTCCTCCACACCCACTAATAGTCTCCTCCACACTCAATTCTAGTCTCCTCTACACCCACTCCAATCTCTTCCACACACACCCCTAGTCTCCTCCACACCCACTCCTAGTCTCCTCTACACCACTCCTAGTCTCCTCCACATCCATTCCTAGTCTCAAACACACCCACTCCTAGTCTCCTCCACACACACTCCTTGTCTCCTCCAAGGAGACAAGGAGTGTGGAAAGAGGAAAGGCTACGGGAAATGAACCTTACGACACTGGAAGACAGAAGAGTAAGGGGAGACATGATCACAACCTACAAAATCCTCAGAGGGAATCGACCGGGTAAACAAGGATAATCTATTCAACACTGGTGGGATGCGAACAATGGGACACAGGTGGAAACTGAGTACCCACATGAGCCACAGGGACGTTAGAAGGAACTTTTTCAGTGTGAGAGCAGTTAACGGATGGAATGCATTAGGCTGAGATGTGGTGGAGGCTAACTCAGTACACTTTTAAATGTAGATATGATAGAGCCCAGTAGGCTCAGGAATCTGTACACCAGTTGATTGACAGTTGAGAGACGGGACCACAGAGCCAATGCTCAACCCCCGCAAACACAAATAGTTGAGTACACCCACTCCTAGTCTCCTCCACACTCACTACTAATGTCCTCCACACACACTCCTAGTCTCCTCCACACCACTCATAGTCTCCTCTACACGCACTCTTCATCTCCTCTACACCCACTCCTAGTTTCTTCTACACCAATTCCGAGTCTCCTCCACAGACACTCTTAGTCTCCTCCACACCCACTCCTAGTCTCCTACACACACCCACTCCTTGTCTCCTCCACCCCCTCCTCCTAGACTCCTCCACACCCATTCCTAGTCTTCCCTACACCACTTTTAGTCTCCTCCACACTCACTCCTAGTCTCCCCCCCCACTCCTATTCTCCTCCACACCCACTCCTAGTCTCGTCCACACCCACTCCTATTCTCCTCCACACCCACTCCTAGTCTCGTCCACACCCACTCCTAGTCTCCTCCACCCCCACTCCTATTCTCCTCTGCACCCACTCTTAGTCTCCTCCACACCCACTCCTAGTCTGCTCTACACCCACTCCTAGTCTCCTTCCTTCGAACTCCTAATCTCCTAGTCTCCTCCAATCTTACTCCTAGTCTCCTCCACACTCACTCCTAGGCTCATCTAAACCCAATCCTAGTCTCCTCCACACCTACTCCGAGTCTCCTCTACACCCTCTCCTTGTCTCCTCTACAGTTACTTGTATTCTCCTCTACACTCACTCCTAGTATCCTCTTCACCCACTCCTAGTGTCCTGCACACTCACTCCTAGTCTCCTCCACACCCACTCCAAGTCTCCTCCACACCCACCCCACGTCTCTTCCACACTCACTCATAGCCTACTCGACACCCACTCTTAGTCTCCTCTACTCTCACTCCTAGTCTCCTCTACACCATCTCCTAGTCTCATCTACACCCACTCCTCGTCTCCTCTACACTCACTCCTATTCACCTCCACACAACAACAATCGGCCACTCCTAGTCTCCTCCACACCCACTCCTAGTTTCCTCCTGTTGGAAAGTTCCAACACTAATACATCCTTATTGTATCAAAATATATCATCATTGTATACTAGGCATAGTAACTAATAATTCTAAACTAACTAATTAAATAAAACTAACTAATTCTACTAATTGTAGTACTAATAAAAATTAATAATTTCCTATTAATTAATGCGCGTCATTTCCCAAATTCTTCCCACATCGAGTGACATT
Source organism: Procambarus clarkii (assembly GCF_040958095.1). Taxonomy (NCBI): domain Eukaryota; kingdom Metazoa; phylum Arthropoda; class Malacostraca; order Decapoda; family Cambaridae; genus Procambarus; species Procambarus clarkii. The sequence continues at coordinate 35,463,129 of NC_091193.1, forward strand.
ATTGCGTCCGATAATACCCAGCAAGGCATAATTATTGCCAACATGCCAGAGAATTGAATAATATTCTCAACCTTTGTCAGTATTCTTTACAAGAATTAATACCTGATAATATAACTAGTGATCCTATAACAACAAATTATCAACTAAAAGATCACTATATAACAGTTTATCTGTTATCTTAAACTATCATGGAGGAGACAGAAATTCTCTCCATTCCTCGTTTAATAAGAACACTGTTCATATTTATTATTATTCAGCGAGAATGTAAACAATATATAACTCCCTATAATTCTGACCCTATTCTCATTAACGTATTAAGTAGAGTAATTACAAGGAAAAGAATTTTCCGTTTCTACTAAAATATGTTGCGCATGCGCGAGAGAAGGATTGAGGGAGGACGCGAGACCTCCACGCCTGTGGACGGCGGCTGAGACAACGTGGCGGCCATAAATCCAGGGAGAGGCGAAATTTTCACCACCTACACGATCGGCCGTTGCTATTAATCGGGCCTGGAGTGTGCAATTAGTCCATTAGCGATCCAAGGATTACATCGGTGGACAACGAGCATGTTAAGTGGTCTAGTTTTCGTATAGGAGCTCATTATGTGTTAACTTTACCCTTAGTCCTTCGTTACGTCGTGATCCCTCCAAAAATGACAAGTACGTCCACAGGGAATTTAATTTGTCCCTTCCATTGAATCGTAATGATATAATTTAACTTGTGTAGACAATATTTATACCACATTGGGTTTCGAGCGTGTGTTGGAGCAGCCGTGAGTGCAACAATTTCCCACACTACGCTAGAGGGTCACGTGTTCCAGCAAATTCCAGATGACGCCATTTCAACACCATGCTTCCGTTCACTGTCACAGCTAAGCAGCTGAGATTATTTCAATTTAGTTATTGCTTACTTATGAACAGTTGAAACCTAATAATAATTTGAAATAATATTTCATTTACGGGAGCTAGGAAGTCAATTCTACAGCCTCATGAACTTTAGATAGGAACAATTTTCGTATCTAACCATTATTTAATATTCTTGTTACTAACCAAATTATCAAATGTTTATATCATTTATATATCTTAGTAAGAGTTACTCATTTTATTCGAGGAAGAACCAGCCTCGATGAAGCGTACTAGGAGTCAATCAACTTCTAGTATTAACCCTTAATTGTGAAGTTTGGGAAAGTTTAACAATTGAATAGTAATTTAATCTACAGCCCATTAATATTCAATAAATAATTCTTAATGATTTCATTATCCACAGGCGCTGGTATATTTCAGTCCTCTCTCTATTGTTTATTTATATGTTTCCCTATTCAGTAAAAATAGGGTGGTCCTTCGAGTAATTCGAATCAATCAATTAAATATCAATATATTGAGAGTTAGCTTTCCTTCACGACACAAATTTGGTCCTTCAAACCTAATAGATAGCTGAGAATCAAGCTATCCTAATTAACCATTACTAATTACTGTGTGTAGTAACCTAGGCTAACCATATTTCATTATCTGTGGCTACCGGCAGTGTACCACATATGTTAGCCTAACTCACACCAATTTATTTGCTGTCTATACCTCATGTATAAGGTAGCACTAGTGGGGACATAGTCAGTTTCCCACAACACTCAGACCTATACCTCACACTGAGGTAAGTATCTTCAGGTCACCTGGAGCAACAGCTCACAATTTCTATAATAACTCTACATTAACACCTGCGTTAGATTGACGTCACCATCTAACCACTATTCATACACTCAGACCTATACCTCACACTGAGGTAAGAATCTTCAGGTCACCAGGAGCAACAGCTCACAATTTCTATAATATCTCTACATTAACACCTGCGTTAGATTGGCGTCACCATCTAACTACTATTTATCTAGGTGGTAATGACACCCATCCTACTCGACACCCAGCTGAGGTAATTAATCACCTTAAAACAACAATTTCCTCATTTAAACTTGTTAGCAGTTCAGTAGTGTTCACATTAGTGGAACTTCGCCAACTGAGTAATAATAATCGTTATGGGAATAGGTCCAGAATATTAGCAAAGGGCTGCTAAATATATAAACTTTCGGCTGAGGAAAAGAGTACAATTGGATGCCACTTACATTCAATTTACAGCCACACTATACAGGCAAAACCTGCCAAGAGATAATATACACCTGTCAGGTGAGTCTAGGTCTCATGTAGTTGATAAATTGGTCAACGCAATTAACCATCATAAAAGGTTGTGGCTAGCAAGCCAAAATTAACTATATTTATTTTATATTTTCACTTGTGTGTGCAAGTGCACATTTATACATTACACAATCTTGAAAACCCAAACACACACACACACACACATATATATATATATATATATATATATATATATATATATATATATATATATATATATATATATATATATATATGTCGTACCTAGTAGCCAGAACGCACTTATCAGCCTACTATGCAAGGCCCGATTTGCCTAATAAGCCAAGTTTTCCTGAATTAATACATTTTCTCTAACTTTTTTCTTATGAAATGATAAAGCTACCTATTTCATTATGTATGAGATCAATTTCTTTTTATTGGAGTTAAAATTAACGTAGATATATGCTCGAACCTAACCAACCCTACCTAACCTAACCTATCTTTATAGGTTAGGTTAGGTAGCCGAAAAAGTTAGGTTAGGTTAGGTTAGGTAGGTTAGGTAGTCGAAAAACAATTAATTCATGAAAACTTGGCTTATTAGGCAAATTTGGCCTTGCATAGTAGGCTGAGAAGTGCGTTCTGGCTACTAGGTACGACATATATATATATATATATATATATATATATATATATATATATATATATATATATATATATATATATATATATATATATGTGGGGGGCACCCAGCTGTTGTTTGTGCTCCAACACCCACTTTTTGGTGGTGCCCCCACACCCACCTGTTGCTATTGCCTCCACACCCACCTGTTGCATGTGCCCCCACACCCACCTGCTGCTGGTGCCCCAACACCCACAGGTTGCTGGTGCCCACACACCCATCTGTTGCTGGTGCCCCCACACCAACCTGTTGCTGGTGCCTTCACACCCAATTGTTGCTGGTGTTCCCACACCCACCTGTTGCTGGTGCCCCCACACCCACCTGTTGCTGGTGACACCACACCCACCTGTTGCTGGTGCCTCCACACCCACCTGTTGCTGGTGCCATCCACACCAACCTGTTGCTAGTGCCACAACACCCACCTGTTGCTGGTGCCACCACACCCACCTGTTGCTGTTGCCAATCCCCCACGCCCAACTGTTGCTAGTGCCCCCCCACACCCGGCTGTTGCTACTGCCTCCACACCCAACTGTTGCCACCACACCCACCTGTTGCTGGTGCCCACCACACCCACCTGTTGCTGGTGCCCCCAACACCCAGCTGTTGCTGGTGCCCCCAACACCCAGCTGTTGCTGGTGCCCCCAACACCCAGCTGTTGCCACCACACCCATCTGTTGCTGGTGCCCCCACACCGAGCTGTTGCTGGTGCCCAACACACCCACTTATTCGTGGGGCCCCCATCACCTACTTTTGCTTTGTTACGGCCCTCTCGGGACGCAACGGGGTCCTTACTCTGATGTTGTTAGAGGAAGATATATGTATCCATTCCCAAGCCAGTAGTGGCTATCAAGGGATGAGATCCGTGACGCAAGTAACTTAAAGGGAGTAGGGAAAGATAGCTAAGAACTTAATATTATAATTATTACCATCACCGTTTAAATATATAAAATAAATGAGTGCACAAAGGGGAGGGGTATTAACACTTGACAAGGGGATTAATCCTCAATCGATGTCTTCTGCTGAAGACGCTGGTGCCATAACTCTCGGTGCCGAGTCCTTGGTGCTTTCTTCGTGGCCTCACAATTAATTCTCCAAAGAAGTTGAGCCTACCCTGGCCACAGGTCAGCCAAAACACGGGTCCACTGGGGGCACCGCCGTGGAGGCCGTCAACCACACGTCCAGCTGGTCTGCTGGCAGGTTCTTAGCCAACAAGGCTGGTACGGCCACTCCACGAACGATAAAAGGGGAACGCCCTAGACAGGAGCCTCGTGTGACACCACAAATCACTCTCCTGTCTTCAGTACCCCAGTGGATGATCGTCTCCAACAGTCGGTCCCGGGTAAATCCTTTTACTGCCACTCCACTGGCAGGCTAACACACCACAGTGTTCTTCCGGGGGGACGACGTCACAACAGCTGCAGCAAGGTTCAAGGTATGGAGACTGGCTGCCTCGGGTAGACTGACTCGGCTCCCATCACAGTAGTCCCAGGTCGACTCTGTAAGCAGACACGTCATCAATAACCGGGACACTAAAACACCTCACTTACGGGCTCGGGCACAAACACCTGACGTATCCAGTCCATAGATGGCGCTGTCGTCGGAGCACCACCTCACCAGAGGTCAGGAGCGGCTGTGTTGTGAGCTGCACAGGACTGGAAACTGGCCCTCGTAGCTGGTTCACGGCGTCCTCACCAGGTGTCGTTGTCCTTTTGGAGGGGGTTTCGGGAGCTGACCCACAGATGGCGCGGTCGTCACGGCTCCATGCTCGGACACTGGATCCGGGTTCGTAACACCTCCCCACCAAAAAGAATTTGGTTTGGGGTTCTATAAAGAGAAACGCAAACCAAATTAGTACGGCGACACAACTCCAAATGGACTTACTTATACTATGCACTGGAGTGATGAGACTGTCTTGTCCACAGAACTGTACTGAGGAAAAACCCTGGCACAAAGGGACTTTGAAAATGGCCGGCGATGACCTGCCTGACGTAATCTTCCACACCACCTCTGCAATGGCAAACAGGGGCATCATCTCACACCTCTCGAGTAAGGATTGGTTTCGACACGATCTGGGGTGACTCGACACTTCCCTGTGTCGTGGCACCGATGATGGCTGGTCCCAGACAGTATTTCTAGTACCGGTCCGGTGGTCCTTCAGGGAGACGGGCACCTGGAATACAGGGGTCTGATAATTCAGAGTGACAGCGACAGCGGGTAAAACAGTACTTACAGCATACTCTACTAGGTCCACACCTAGTTCCAACGGGGCTGTTCGTACATCGCAGATGGCATTCGCTCTGCCACCGTCAGGTCGACCAACGTTCCGTATAACGCTGCATGAGGCTCAGCTATCACGCGGGGGGTGTCAACCTGCCGGAAACAGTCACTCATATTATCATATGTCGTACCTCCTGTATCAACCATCACCTTCCAGGTCCCTTCTTCAACCGCAACACTTGCAGAGCACGTCTCTAATCCCTGGGATCTCTTCACGATGTTCACGGGAGCCATCATCTTTCGGGTCGTCCACTGATTCTTACTGAGAACACAGAGAACACCTAGGAGAACAAAACAAAATATCGCTAGGAAACATTTGGTTACCTTAGGGACAAGTTTCCTGAGTCTGTCATGTCCATAGCCGGCAACATCCACTAGCCTGGCTTGGACCGAAGAGGGCACTAGACCTGTTGAACACACCGCACATACCTCTGACGTCTGGGGAATCTCTGGCTGGTTCAATACACGCTGTAACTTGCCATACCCCAAGCCCACCTCAGCCTTCGCTCCAGACTCGTTGGTATCCGTGGGTGTCTGCACACAAGGCCTCTCTTCTAGCTCAGGTACTTCTGCCATCGTAACCTCATGTTCCTTGTCGAGAGAAGAATCAGGAGACACTGCTAGATAACTGTCGATCTGCGGGTGAGAGGACAAATTAGACATGTTCAAATCCGGGTCTATCTCTACCTGGACATTACCATGGCCTGTCGTTACCTCAGACCTTGATGTTCTGGCTGACTCGTCCGCTATCTTGGGATGATTGGTGCTCCAATCGGTCACCAAGTCGTTGGCTAGTACCACGTCAATCCCAGCCACAGGGAGGGTATCGACTACTGCCAACACACATGTGCCACTGAAGTAAGGCGAGTCGAGATGCACCGGCACTAAGGGGGCGATATACTGCGTTCTCGGAAACCCATCCAGGACAACCTGTTGTCTCCCGTCCACACTTACTCCCTCGGGTAACGAGCTCTTCACGATCAAGGACTGGGCTGCTCCACTATCTCTGAGCACTACAACTGATCTACCAGTATGATCACTCGATACATACCCGCCTGAAGTGTGAGGGGAAAACAAACGTGGTCCTTCCTGCATCGTTGTCGACTGGCTTCCTGCTGGTGGTGTAACACAGCTCATCATCATCACCTCCCTACGTGCGCTGCCACCTCTTCTGCCTCGGCACCTAGCAGCTATGTGCCCTTTCTGCCCACAAGTCCAACACACCATGTTCCTCCTCGGACTACGGTGTTTCGGACTACTAGGACTTGTTCTTCGAGGGCTACCTGGGGGCGTCTTCTTAGCACTTGGTGGGACGGGTCTTTCTTCTTCTTCGTCGTGAGGTCTGTCAAAACGGCGTTGGTAATGCCTTGGGACGTACTTAGCAGAAGGCCTCTGCGTCAGGATATACTCTTCAGCCATGGTGGCTGCCGCACTCAAGGTCTCTACCTGCTGTTCCTCTAAGTACGTCTTCAGGTCTCCAGATAAACAATCCTTGAAGTCCTCGAGCAGAATCAGCTGCTCGAGGTCTTCCTTGGTCTGCACCTTCCGAGAGGCACACCATTCTTGAAAAAGTCGCTCCTTGATGGTGGCGAATTCGGTGAAAGTGTGCTCTGAGGTCTTCTTCAGGTTTCGGAACTTCTGCCTGTACGCCTCAGGTACCAATTGGTACGCCATGAGCACAACTTTCTTCACCATATCGTAATCGCCGGAGTCGTCAAGGGATAACGTAGAGTAGGCGATTTGGGCCTTCCCAGTCAAGACTTACTGTATCATGATGGCCCAATTCTCCCTTGGCCACTCCAAAGAGGCAGCGACTTTCTCGAAGGCTGCGAAGAACTTCGAAACTTCTCTCTCGTTGAATTTGGGGACCATTTTGATATTCCCTACTGGATCGAAACCGCTTGCTCCAGTTTGTCTCTGACCAGCGCCTAATCGTAATACTTCTAGTTCATGTTGTCTCTGTCTTTCTTTTTCTTCTCTTTCTCGTTCTTCTCTCTCTCTTTCTCGTTCTTCTCTTCTTTCTTCTCTTTCTCTCTCTTCTCTCTCTCGTTTCTCTTCTCTTTCTAATTCTAAACGCCTCATCGCCAATTCTTTTTCTTTCATCTCCATTTCTTTATTTTTCATCTCCACTTCTTTATCTTTTAATTCTCGTTCTACTTCTAACTTCTTCCACTCTATCTCGCGTTTGATCTCTAGGGCACGCATTTTGACTGTTAGGAAGCTGATATTAAGCTCACCTGCATCACTGTCAATGCCACTGCCCTTATCTTCCTTTTCCGTGGAAGCTATTTCCTCACCTTCCCTTGTACTAGGAGTCTCGCCTTCCTGTTTCTCTTCTGCCTTCAGGTGCCGGTGAACCTTGGACAAGATCTCCACACGGGAATCACTGGCACGGATTTTGATCTCCAGGTAGGCGCTCACTAGTACAAGCTCTGGTTTGCTCAGATATTTTAATCTGGCAAGACAGTCCACTCTGTTCAGAAAAGCCTGAACATCGTCCAGATCATCGATGGTAGCTTTTTCTGCCATTGTCACAGATGGAACACTTAGCACTTAACACACTGCTTACACGTTAGCACTTAACACACCGAGCACAGTTCTACGTCAATATTGCACTTTATTGCACCAAACACTGCACTTGCCAATATTGCACGTAATCACTTCGGGCACCGCACTACGCAATATCGCACTTAATCACAGCGAACCCTTCGCTCTACAATATTGCACTGAATCACTGAGCACCGCACTAGTCAATATTGCACTTAATCGCTTAATCACAGCGAGCAGCGCACTGCACAATATCGCACTTAGTCACTCTTGAGCACCGCACAGTACGTATAACGTCACAATCGTCACACAGGGGGAATTATATACAGGGATTACGCCACTTCACCACCCCTGTCAAACATACTTAACAAGGGGACGGATCCCGCTGGGGATGCCAATTATGTTATGGCCCTCTCGGGACGCAACGGGGTCCTTACTCTGATGTTGTTAGAGGAAGATATATGTATCCGTTCCCAAGCCAGTAGTGGCTATCAAGGGATGAGATCCGTGACGCAAGTAACTTAAAGGGAGTAGGGAAAGAAAGCTAAGAACTTAATATTATAATTATTACCATCACCGTTTAAATATATAAAATAAATGAGTGCACAAAGGGGAGGGGTATTAACACTTGACAAGGGGATTAATCCTCAATCGATGTCTTCTGCTGAAGACGCTGGTGCCATAACTCTCGGTGCCGAGTCCTTGGTGCTTTCTTCGTGGCCTCACAATTAATTCTCCAAAGAAGTTGTGCCTACCCTGGCCACAGGTCAGCCAAAACACGGGTCCACTGGGGGCACCGCCGTGGAGGCCGTCAACCACACGTCCAGCTGGTCTGCTGGCAGGTTTTGAGCCAACAAGGCTGGTACGGCCACTCCACGAACGATAAAAGTGGAACGCCCTAGACAGGAGCCTCGTGTGACACCACAAATCACTCTCCTGTCTTCAGTACCCCAGTGGATGATCATCTCCAACAGTCGGTCCCGGGTAAATCCTTTTACTGCCACTCCACTGGCAGGCTAACACACCACAGTGTTCTTCCGGGGGGACGACGTCACAACAGCTGCAGCAAGGTTCAAGGTATGGAGACTGGCTGCCTCGGGTAGACTGACTCGGCTCCCATCACAGTAGTCCCAGGTCGACTCTGTAAGCAGACACGTCATCAATAACTGGGACACTAAAACACCTCACTTACGGGCTCGGGCACAAACACCTGACGTATCCAGTCCATAGATGGCGCTGTCGTCACGGCTCCATGCTCGGACACTGGATCCGGGTTCGTAACATGCTTGTGCCCCCCACACTCATCTGTTGCTGGTGCTCCCCACACCCAGCAGTTACTGATGCCCCCCACACCCACCTGTTGCTTGTGCCCCCACACCCACCTATTGCTGGTGCCCCCCCTCTCCCACCGGTTGCTGGTGTCCCCCACACCCTCCTGTTGCTGGGACCCCACACCCACCTATTGCTGGTGCCCCCCCTCTCCCACCGGTTGCTGGTAGTAGTGGGAAGTACGACGTAGAGCGGCAATTTTGTTTTTTTCGACTGCCGCTCTACGTCGTAGGTGTATTTTCAACTTTTAGACCGGCAATTTTGTTTTTTTCGACTGCCGCTCTACGTCGCAGGGGTATTTTCAACTTTTAGACCGGCAATTTTGTTTTTTTCGACTGCCGCTCTACGTCGCAGGGCTATTTACAACTTTTACACCGGCAATTTTGTTTTTTTCGACTGCCGCTCTATGTCGTAGGGGTATTTTCAACTTTTAGACCGGCAATTTTGTTTTTTTCGACTGCCGCTCTACGTCGCAGGGTTATTTTCAACTTTTAGACCGGCCGTTTTGTTTTTTCCGACTGCCGCTCTACGTCGCAGGGGTATTTTCAACTTTTAGACCGGCAATTTTGTTTTTTTCGACTGCCGCTCTACGTCGCAGGGCTATTTTCAACTTTTAGACCGCCCGTTTTTTTTTTTCCGGGGTCTGTCTACGCACCCCTAGTTTCACGAACTTGAAGTACGACATAGACCGTACGTTTATGTTTTTCAGGGGCCAGTCTATGCACCCTGGGTTTTCTACAAGTCGCTCTATGGTCCCTGCCATTTTCTCTCAAGGGGATTAAACGGCCGCCCCAAGTCATCCCCAAATTTCGTTGGCTCAGTGACCCTGCACAGACATTGCTAATGGTCAATGACGTCACCAGCTAGCCGCTCAGCGTTCCTGCACGGGCATGTTCGAGGGGATTAAAAAGCCGGTCTATGAGTCGTATGTTTTGCGATACAACAGTGACCTTAAAACCTAATGTAAAATACCATCATCCCTAGTCTATTTTTAATTTCATATTTACTTCCAACCATCGCCCATTACATTTATCAAAGAGGATCATGTATGTGAGGGAAGAACATAACTTCAGCACTGCAAGAAGTTATGTGTGTATTTTCAAGTTCGTCCCCTGCTGCCTGTATTTACCCAGGTCTTTTTCCTAAATATAAACTTATCGAATTCATTCCTATTCTGTTTCATGTTAATACGTATAATAGGTTAATAATATTCCCCTTTACTATGACCATTCAGTCACACCTCTATCATGTCACCCCTATTTCTTCTTCGTCGTCGTCGTCGTTCTAGAGAATATAATTTGAGCTTTGACAATCTTTCTTGAAGGATCGTTTATTATGCATAGGGCAAAAAAAAATAAAACTGCTATCAGTCTTTTATATGAAAAAATAGAGGCCTGGGCATTGGTGATTTCAATGCGAGTTCGGTAGTAACCCTATTCTTATGCACGTCTCACATTCGCTCAAAACATACCTCCCACACCATACTGTAGCATTTAACAAATAAAAAAAAAAACTCATTCAGTAAAAGCAAGCCTCTCATATTTGAAATAAGGCCTTCTGCAGTTACCGCCTTTTGTGACGTCATCATCCCTAATGTGGCGCGAGGCTTCAACGGGCTAAATGCGGATCCCAGGAGGTTCACACATAAGTGTGAACTCTTAATCTGGCTTAATACCTCAACTGTACTCTGTGCTTCATCAAAGTTTATATTCAGCTACAATAGCTCGTATTTTTGCTCATTGCTTATATTTTCTGTTATTCATAAACCCGATCAAACCTTCCTAACCTAACCTATCCTAACTTATTATATATAACAAACAAATACATTCTACAGAACAGTTATTGTTGTTGTTTAGTGACATCATGAAAAGCGAACTCAGGTATAGGGATAATGTATTGCTGGCCATTAGCATATAGGTGTGAAGGTATTACTGCACCTTACTGGTCAACTATGTATGACGTCACCAGACAACCAATGCTACCTTTGGCGTCCTACTGGCATGTGTATTTGATGTTATTATTCAAAAATGACTAGACTATCCATCCCCACCTAACCTAATCAGAGGTTTAAGAACATACATTTTAGTCATCCACAACTGTAATCATTATTCAGTGATAAGTTCAAAACTCAAATAGACACCCCAATGTTGTACTGCAATTTATAAAGAATTGTATGTTTTACCGCACAGTAGGTAAGTTATCGTGAAAAGCGACCTCAGGTATAGGGATAGGGTATTGATGGCCATTAGCATATAGGTGTGAAGGTATTACAGTACCTTACTGGTCAACTATGTATGACGTCACCAGACAACCAATGCGACCTTTGGCGTCCTACTGGCATGAGTATTTGATGTTATTATTCAAAAATGACTAGACTATCCATCCCCACCTAACCTAATCAGAGGTTTAAGAACATACATTTTAGTCATCCACAACTGTAATCATTATTCAGTGATAAGTTCAAAACTCAAATAGACACCCAAATGTCGTACTGCAATTTATGAAGAATTGTATGTTTTACCACAGAGTAGGTAATTTATCCTAATATCCATCCTCATCTGGGGCTTGAAAATGAAATTATTTCATACATTTTTATTATTTACCCGTAGAAAAACATAGTTTGCATTCTAGTGATATGACAAAATATGCATTTCACGTTAGAAAGAGCAATAAACCAGATGCTGATTGCAACAATCGCCCAAGTGTAGCTGCTGCTGTTTCATTGCAGGGGGAGAGCAACATTTCAGTTCCTCAGGCATTTTCATAAACGAGGGAATTCCTCACAGTAACAGCAATTATTCAGTGCTGTATATAATTTATGCACTTTATACTACACAAAACTGTTTTCACGTACATCTGGCAAGTTAGTACAGTGAAAAAACAAAAATGCATTTAGAGATGTATATCCTAACCTATCCTATCCTATCCTAACCTATCCTAACCTATCCTAACCTATTCTAACCTAACCTATCCTAACCTAACCTAGTCTAGCTAACTGGTGCTATCACATTCTATCCTCCAATCCAAACCTAACCTCTCCTAACCTAACCTAACCTATCCTAACCTAACCTATCCTAACCTAACCTAGTCTAGCTAACTGGTGCTATCACATTCTATCCTCCAATCCAAACCTAACCTAACCTAGTCTAGCTAACTGGTGCTATCACATTCTATCCTCCAATCCAAACCTAACCTATCCTAACCTAACCTATCCTATCCTAACCTAACCTATCCTAACCTAACCTAGTCTAGCTAACTGGTGCTATCACATTCTATCCTCCAATCCAAACCTAACCTATCCTAACCTAGCTGACTAGTGCTATCACATTCTATCCTCCAATCCAAACCTAACCTATCCTACACCATCCAGCACTGCCATATCCCATCCTACAATCCAAACTAAACCTAACCTAACTTAACTGTCTGGTATTACCACATCCTATCCTCCAATCCGAACCTATCCTATCCTCCAATCGAAACTGAACCTAACTTAACCTAAACTGGCCCAAGACCAGCTAGTTCTTATATATCTAGTCCTAACCTCCAATCCTGGCGTATTCTATAACCACACCTATCCTATCCCATCCCAATCCTATCCTATCACAGGCATTCTTGTCCTTCTTTTATTTATATCAAGGATTGTATATTTCGCATTTTATCATTTAAAAAAAAAATTACAGTTGCTCAGGTAAAAACACATATAGATCATTTTATATTATTTTATTGTAATAATATTTCACATCATACATAACTTTACATATTTGGAATACGCGCATAAAAGGGGAATATGCAATTTATTTATTTCATTTTTGTTTTCTGCATGATGGCCATAGAGCTTTGTTTGCACGTTAGGATTGCTTATTTAAATCTCATCTCAGGGGCGTTTATATAGATTATGGGTTCTCTAATTTTCTTCTTTTTCTTCTTCCCCTAGCTGGTAAATCGGCCACATCTCGTTCGGGTAGACGTTGTTCCCTTGTGCGCACCAAGACAAAGACCTTTTTCTGTTTTCTCAATACATATACTAAATGTGCTAATGCAGGATAGTATGCATTTATCCACTCTTCTTCTTGTTTGTTACTCCATCCTATACCACAATCGATGCCTGCCCCATATGGCATTATTACCCGTTTAATCGCATTATTACGTTTCGTCAAGCTTATAACTCTTTGAATGGCTAATTTAAATGCCCATCTTCTGCCGATGATAGTATCCTTCTGCAATCCCAACACTAAATCTTCATCTTTACTGTGATTCATGAGCATCTGCTTTGTATTATTATTATTATTATTATTATTATTATCATTACTTGCATCATCAATAGGTAAACCTGCAGCATATTGACAAATAACTGCTATAAGATGAGGTTGTACTTCTGGATCAGGGGATAAAGCAACTATTATATCCCCTGGTTTATTACGATCTTTAAGAACCGCACAATGTGTTTCAGGACATATTTCCTTCTGCAAACGGCAAAAAGTGTATTTTTTCTCGAGCAGATGGGAAAATCCCCCAGAAAACTGGTGTGTTGCTGTCAAGTCATAGATAAGGCAGTCTCCCGGCTTAAAATTATAATCGTTAATAAAGTCAGCTTCTATTAGGGCAGCCTTGAGCTGGCGATATTTAGCAATAGTGTACCCGGACAGCATCTTGACCCGACTGTCTAAAATCATTTACGCTCCCAACTATTGTACTCTTTTTAAGCCCCTCCCACATTCAACAGGTTGGGAAATACAATAGGTTTAGATAAAATCCTATGTATCTCTCTTGTAAGCGTCACCCACATTCATCGGACAATAAAATACAATTGGTAAAGATGAAATACAGTTATACATTTTTAGTGTTTATTATTACACACACACATAAAAATATGCATATATTCGAATATACAGAGTCTTTAAAATATACTAGAGGGTAATAACATTGGCTAAAATAATCTCCTAGATACCTTATTTTCTTTTTCTAAATTTTGGGGATAGTCGTCAGCTAATATCCTTTTAAAATTTGGATCGTCCTCCCATCGCTGTGCATATTGGGAAGGAGAATTGCTACTACTATTACTGCTGCTGACACAAGTTCGTATAAACGATATATTCCTCAAATCCCTATTCTTAGAATTTGCTTGTTCTACATCATGACTCACTTCACCGAGGTTCATAAAAATATCATCATCGCTGTCTGATATTGTTTCCACTACTATACACTTAGATGTGGAAGGACCCTGTAACTTCGAAGTGACCTTGGAGGGAGAAGCATTAGTTTTCATAGGACGTGCTCCATTACTTTTCACATAGGGGGTTGACCTTCTTAATTTTCTCCTTTCGACCCTGCTCCTCCTACTGGGGGTCATCGTAGGCGTATCCCACACGCGCCAAGGACCCCCAGCTGTACTAGCAGCCGCAGCAGCCCCAGATAACTCTGCATTTTCAAGCAGGTACATGTCAGGAGTTTTCTTTATGGACGACGCTAAGATACTTGGGGATAAGGGCGTTGAATCCAACTCTTCAGTCACTGGAGTGGATGTTTGACGTTCGCACAAGGCCGGCTCATCAGAAAACAGGGGGTTCAGAGTCAGGTCTGGTACAGACTCATCCTTTGATTGCTGTCGTCGTCGTCGTTGATGTTGTTGTTGTTGGACAGGGCTACATGCTCTCGCAGCCAGTGACGAAGTCAGGTTTAAGGAGGAATATGTCCTCTCAAACAGTAAAGACTCCGAGGGCGTGTTTAGGGGATTTAAGTCCGTCTGTGTAGATTTCGTAGCATAGATTGGGTGAGAGGCTACCTCCTTCTCAGTAGTAGTAGTAGTAGTAGCAGCAGCTGCATCAACAGATGGCGAGTTTGAAGTTTCAGGCGAGCTTAAGTTCTGGGCAGCAGCTGGAGTAGTAGCAGAAAGAGGGATTTTAGAAGACCTTGAAAGGAAAGCCGTTATAGTTTCTGGGGTCAGGTTTGTTGCTGATATAATGGCCGGACCCATGATGACATATATATTCCCAGCAGATGTGAACTGGGCACCTCCCTTAATAATTTCTGAAAATATGAGAAGAAAAGGAGCCATAAGTTTCTATAGCAATAACCTCATACGTATATATATATATATATATATATATATATATATATATATATATATATATATATATATATATATATATATATATATATATATATATAATGTTTAAGTAATCAAAACTAAAAAAAAAAAAAAAAAAAAAAAAAAAAAAAAAAAAAAAAATCAATATATGTGTATATATTACATTAGTCACTATGCTCACCATTGAAATTCTCCATTTCTTCAGCCGCAAGCAGTAGAATGCCGAGGTGAGTAGCGAGTGTAGTCGAATGTTTGTATTTTGTCCCCCTTACGTGAGGGTATTTATACCCAACCAAGTATTAACCCCGCCCAATACGTGACGTCACACCCAATAAGCCGCGTGACGTCACCATGGAAGTTTTGTTTATGTCGATAGGTTAAAAAGTCGCATTTCAGTAGGATTAAGGGATAAATAAAAATATAAATGTTCATGCACATATGTTTTTAATATTCAATAGATATTGACAATTTCAAGAAATAATTGGTCTGATTACATATAGAATATTTTGTCTGCAAATGGGACAGTTTTGCAGAGATAATAGGCACCAAGTACATGCTACCATATGATTGCAAGGTAGCAACACTACATCAATCTTATTTACCATGCAAATTTTACATATCATATCTTCTACATTAGAAAAAGCCGTTGTTGCGGCCCCCATTTCAGCTGTAACATCCGTTCTAGGCATTATCTGATGCTCCAGATATGTAGGTATGCTAATATTTTCAAGTATTCCCATATCTTCAACAGCATTTGCGGGATTGGCTGTAGTTGCCCCATCCTTCAAATTTTCCCTTGTTTTTTCTTCAATATGTCGTATAGCCAGTTCTAGACAGGTGGATTCGGAAATGAGTGGCAATAAATCCTTGGTGACATTGAGATGTTCTCGAAGAATAGCTCTTGCACAGTCTGAGGGTATACCCTGGAATCGTATCAGTTTTTGGAATGCAGGTATACCCTCTAACAATCTACTTATTAAACTTTCATCAATGGTCTTCTTAGGTTGCTGTGGAGGTTCCTTAACGTCCTCAATAAAATCACGTCCTTTCTTTATGTTGACAAAGGTACAATCAGGATAACTCCTGGCGTGCAATATCCAGGGTATGTCAGTCTCCTCGAAATTATTAATCCCATTTCCACAGAAGAAGCAAAGGACATGATCGCTGATGCCTGAAAAAAAAAAAAAAAAATATGAAATACGGCATAGAGTAGGGTGTTCACAAAAAAAACTAAAGTATATTCCCCTGTATATCTACAATTCTAAAATCCCGTTTTTAGCCGAATAAATTGAAGAGCTTATTATTATTATTATTAAAAATATTACACATACCGAGGGAAAAGAAACCTGCTTCCGCTAGTTGACTGGATGTTTGTTTCACACACCCAGGCCAGGTCAGGTCAAAGGTTTCCAATCTGCTCTTGTATGAAGAAAAACGAGGATAGGCAGGGGCTCTATATTTAATCACCCCCATCATCTGTAAATTACACTCATCCTTCGACAGAGCTGCTAAAAAAAAAGCATATATTATTATTGACGGGATATCCAACAGTCTAATGTGATAGATGAGAAAATATTACACATGCAAACCTTTTTTTGTTGTTTTTTTTTTGCTAGTAATATTACATGTTTAAAAAAAGCCATTACCTTTAGCTTCGCGTAAATTGGACGAGAAAAAGAATATTCCATATTGAAACGCAATTTCGCTAATTTCTAAGGGAACGTTTTCCCACTTGGTACCAATAATGAAAGGACAGAATGGCGATGCACTCTGGTGTCTGCTGCGAGGAGTGTCCCCCTCAACCCATGCTCCTATCACATAATTACAAAAGGCGCAACAACAGTAATCAGTCGCTCTCAGATAATAGAACCCATCCCGCACTAGAGCCAAGGGAGCCAGCCACGTGACAGTCCAGTTAATAAAAGTATCTAATCGAATTCGCTCGCATTTTAGGCTATCCTTGCTGTAGAACTTCTTAGCACGTGCTTGTTCCATTGTGTATATTCTACCTCCCAGGCTGTATTGAGGATATATTTATATACCCCTTCTCTCTCTCGGGTGCTGAATATCGCCATATATGCATCTTTTAAATGTAATTGACCAGACCGTCCCTAACCTGACCTTAGGTGTTAATTCTTTTTTAATATATAGACTAAAACGGCTCTAGATGCACAGGTAAATAGCAACTCGGCTAGCTTAAGAATTTTTAGCATTTAAAAAACTTATTATTTTATGTAGACACCAATTGCACTAGACTTTTCTTGCATATCTCCCTTGAATTTCAACAAAACCCATATAGCATACAGTAGCGCATAGAGGAGGATAAATCATGTTAGGACGTGATCTTATGCGGTGTGAGTGACCTGCGAGTGGGCGGGGCGGGCAAAGGTAATTAAGGGGTAGTGGGGTTAGGCTGGAGGGTTAATATTGGGGTGCTACATCGTAAGAGACCTGAACAGAGTTGCCGGTGATATGTAATAACAAATATGTTTTTATATTTATTGTAGGTCCTCTTATGAAATAAGTAGCATATTTGCAAAGGTAAAACCCCTAAGCACTACAGAGTGTGAATTTTAAAGTAATAATACTGGCTGGTTTTGAGAAAAAAAAATAGGTAATACTTTCTGTATTCGCACTTAGGGATAGATATAAGCTCATACGACACAGGATTTGGGGAGTATTAGCCAGCCTGCCAGTGTTACTTGTCCATCCGTTCGCCGCAGCTGCTGAAAACATGAATTCACAAGTTGTAACTCGTGAGGGATATTTGACTGACGATGTGTATTGCAATAAGGAATCCTGTCTTGTGTATGGGGTGAACTGCATATCCTGCGACTCCTACGGTATATCTAAGGACTTAGCAGAAAAATATACATACGCCAGTGTGTACGAATCTCGCGAACGTTTATATGATCTTAAGAGATGCGTACCTAAAGATAGACCTAAACCAGGAACAATTAACATCTCTAATTCTCGTGGACAAAATCTACCTTATATTATAGCCGCAGCCACCTAATATGGAATAGGAGAACATTTAGAGAAGAATGAAATTGCTCAGGATATTTGCAAAAAATCTAAAGACAGAGCAATGGTAGCCGGTTTAAGAAAAGATACTTCAGATAATCGTTTGTCGTACTTTAAAGAGGCGATGAGTGCCGTGATAGATTTTATCCAGAAAAACCCTGAAATTTCGCGAGTAGTACTGCCCCGAGGTATTGGGCGCACATGTGCTCGGAGAGATGAAGTATAGGAAATATCCTATCTTCCAGTCATTGAAGAAATGCATAGGAAATTAAAACCCTTTAGTATTGATGTTATATTATTGAGTAATGAAGACAATAAGAAAAAAACTACCACTCGGTAACCTACCTGATGCGCAGTAAGACTGGGGCGCACACTCCTCTAGAGGTATAAATGGATGGAGTTTTACCAATGTGTGGACATTAACCCCTGCTTGCAGCTATGGATATTCCTACCCGCATTGGCGACTTTGCTTCTTTAGCTATTTATAATAACAAGGACTGTTTGCTGTACGATTTAGATGCCACAAGTGAGCAGATGAACCCCCAGGTACAAACATTATGGGAGCGATTCCCGTATGGTAGATTACATAGACAGAATATGCCGTACAAAAATAAATAAAAACCCCGGAATAAAAAAAAAACGGCCGGTCTAAAAGTTGAAAATAGCCCTGCGACGTAGAGCGGCAGTCGAAAAAAACAAAATTGCCGGTCTAAAAGTTGAAAATACCCCTGCGACGTAGAGCGGCAGTCGGAAAAAACAAAACGGCCGGTCTAAAAGTTGAAAATAACCCTGCGACGTAGAGCGGCAGTCGAAAAAAACAAAATTGCCGGTCTAAAAGTTGAAAATACCCCTACGACGTAGAGCGGCAGTCGGAAAAAAAAAAATTGCCGGTCTAAAAGTTGTAAATAGCCCTGCGACGTAGAGCGGCAGTCGAAAAAACAAAATTGCCGGTCTAAAAGTTGAAAATACCCCTGCGACGTAGAGCGGCAGTCGAAAAAAACAAAATTGCTGGTCTAAAAGTTGAAAATACCCCTACGACGTAGAGCGGCAGTCGAAAAAAACAAAATTGCCGCTCTACGTCGTACTTCCCACTACTGCTGGTGCCCCCCACACCCACTTGTTGCTGGGGCAACCCTAACCCAGCTGTGGCTGTGCCCCCCACACCCACCTGTTGCTGGTGCCCCCCACACCCTCCTGTTGCTGGAGCCCCCCACACCCACCTGTTGCTGGTGCCCCCACACCCAGCTGTTGCTGGTGTCCCCCACACCCACCTGTTGCTGGTGCCCTCACGCCCATCTGTTGCTGGTGCCCCCCACACCCCTCCTGTTGCTGGTGCCCCCCACCCACCTTTTGCTAGTTCTCCCACTCCCACCTGTTGCTGGTACCCCTCACACCCAGCTGTTGCTGGTGCCCCCCACACCCACCTGTTGTCGGTGCCCCCCACATCCACCTCTTGCTGGATCCCCCACACCCAGCTGGTGCCCCCCACACCCACCTGTTCCTGGTGCCCCCACACCCATCTCTTACTGGTGCCCCCGCACCCAGCTGTTGCTGGTGCCACCCCTACACCAATCTATTGCTGGTGCCCCCCACACCCTCCTGTTGCTGGTGCCCCCCACACCCACCTGTTGCTGGTGCCCCCACACCCAGCTGTTGCTGGTGTCCCCCACACCCACCTGTTGCTGGTGCCCTCACGCCCATCTGTTGCTGGTGCCCCCCCACACCCAGCTGTTGCTGGTGCCCCCCACACCCACCTGTTGTTGGTGCCCCCACACCCACTTGTTGTTGGTGCCCCCACACCCACCTGTTGTTGGTGCCCTCACACCCTCCTGTTGTTGGTGCCCTCACACCCTCCTGTTGTTGGTGCTCTCCACACCTACCTGTTGTTGGTGCCCTCACACCCACCTGTTGTTGGTGCCCTCACACCCTCCTGTTGTTGGTGCCCCCCACACCTACCTGTTGTTGGTGCCCTCACACCCACCTTTTGCTGGTGACCCCCCCCCCCCACCCTCCTGATGCTGGGTCCCACTTACCCGCCTGTTGATGGTGCCCCCACAGACACCAGTCGCTGGTGCCCTCACACCCAGCTGTTGCTGGTGCCCCCACACCTAGCTGTTGCTGGTGCCCCCCACATCCAGCTGTTGCTGGTGCCTCCACATCCAGCTGTTGCTGGTGCCCTCACACCCAGCTGTTGCTTGTGTCCCCCCACCCACCTGTTGCTGGTGCCCCCACAGACACCAGTCGCTGGTGCCCTCACACCCAGCTGTAGCTGGTGCCCTCACACCCAGCTGTTGCTGGTGCCCCCCACATCCAGCTGTTGCTAGTGCCTCCACATCCAGCTGTTGCTGGTACCCTCACACCCAGCTGTTGCTAGTGCCGCAACACCCACCTGTAGCTGTTGCCACCCGCAAACCCACCTGTTTCTTGTTTCCACACACCCACCAATTGCTGGTGCCCCCACACCTACCTGTTGCTGGTGCCCCCACACCCACCTGTTGTTGATGTCCCCACACTTACCTGTTGCTGGTGCCCCCACACACCTATCTGTTGCTGGTGCCCGCCACACCCACCTTTTGCTGGTGCCCCCCCACACCCACCTATTGCTGATGCCCCCCACACCCACCTGTTGTTAGTGCCTCCCACACCCACCTGTTGCTGGTGCCACCTACGCCCACCTGTTGTTGGTGCCCCCCACACCCACCTGTTGTTGGTGCCCCCACAACCAGCTGTTGCTGGTGCCCCCACACCCACCTGATGCTGGTGCCCCCACACCCACCTGTTGATTTTGCTCTCTCACCCACCTGTTGCTGGTGCCCCCCTACACCCACCTGTTGCTGGTGCCCCCACTCACAGCTGTTGCTGGTTCCCCCCCCACCCACCTGTTGCCCACACTCCCAGCTGTTGCTGGTGCCCCCCACCTCCTGTTGCTTGTGCCCTCACACCCAGCTGTTGCCCCCATACCCACCTGTTGCTGGTACCCCTCCACCCACCTCTTGCTGGTTCCCCCACACCCAGCTGTTGCTGGTGCCTCCCACACCCACCTGTTGCTTGTGCTCTCTCACCCACCTGCTGCTGGTGCCAGCTACACCCACCTGTTGCTTGTGCGCTCTCACCCAACTGTTGCTGGTGCCCCCCTACACCCAGCCGTTGCTGGTGCCCCCACTCCCAGCTGTTGCTGGTGCCCCCTCACACCCACCTGTTGTTGGTGCCCTCACACCCACCTGTTTTTGGTGCCCTCACACCCACCTATTGCATGCGCCCCCACACCCACCTGCTGCTGGTGCCCCAACACCCACCGGATGCTGGTGCCCACACACCCACCTGTTGCTGGTGCCCCCACACCAACCTGTTGCTGGTGCCAATCCCCCACACCCAACTGTTGCTAGTGCCCCCACACACCCGGCTGTTGCTAGTGCCTCCACACCCACCTGTTGCTGGTGCCACCACACCCACCTGTTGCTGTTGCCCTCCACACCCACCTGTTGCTGGTGCCCCCAACACCCACCTGTTGCTGGTGCCCCCAACACCCACCTGTTGCTGGTGCCCCCAACACCCACCTGTTGCTGGTGCCCCCACACCCATCTGTTGCTGGTGCCCCCACACCCATCTGTTGCTGGTGCCCCCACACCGAGCTGTTGCTGGTGTCCAACACACCCACTTATTCGTGGGGCCCCCATCACCTACCTGTTACTGATGCCCCCCACACCCACTTGTTGCTTGTGCCCCCACACCCACCTATTGCTGGTGCCCCCCCTCTCCCACTGGTTGCTGGTGCCCCCCACACCCTCCTGGTGCTGGGACCCAACACCCAGCTGTTGCTGGTGCCCCCCACACCCACCTGTTGCTAGTGCCCCCCAAACCCTCCTGTTGCTGGTGCCCCCCACACCCACCTGTTGCTGGTGCCCCCACACCCAGCTGTTGCTGGCGTCCCCCACACTCACCTGTTGCTGGTGCCCTCACGCCCATCTGTTGCTGGTGCCCCCCACACCCCTCCTGTTGCTGGTGCCCCCCACCCACCTCTTGCTAGTTCTCCCAGTCTCACCTGTTGCTGGTACCCCCCACACCCAGCTGTTGCTGGTGCCCCCCACACCCACCTGTTGTCGGTGCCCCCCACATCCACCTCTTGCTGGATCCCCCTCACCCAGCTGGTGCTGGTGCCCCCCACACCCACCTGTTCCTGGTGCCCCCACACCCATCTCTTACTGGTGCCCCCGCACCCAGCTGTTGCTGGTGCCACCCCCACACCAATCTATTGTTGGTGCCCCCACACCCACCTGTTGTTGGTGCCCCCACACCCACTTGTTGTTGGTGCCCTCACACCCACCTGTTGTTGGTGCCCTCACACCCACCTGTTGCTGGTGCCCCCCCCCACCGACCTGTTTCTGGTGTCCCCACACCCACCAATTGCTGGTGCCCCCCACAGCCACTTGTTGTTGGTGCCCTCACACCCACCTGTTGTTGGTGCCCTCACACCCTCCTGTTGTTGGTGCCCGCCACACCTACCTGTTGTTGGTGCCCTCACACCCACATGTTGCTGGTGACCCCCCCCCACCCTCCTGATGCTGGGCCCCCCCCCACCTACCTGTTGCTGGTGCCCCCACAGACACCAGTCGCTGGTGCCCCCACATCCAGCTGTTGCTGGTGCCTCCACACCCAGCTGTTGCTGGTGCCCTCACACCCAGCTGTTGCTGGTGCCCTCACACCCAGCTGTTGCTGGTGCCTCCACACCCAGCTGTTGCCCTCACATCCAGCTGTTGCTGGTGCCCTCACACCCAGCTGTTGCTGGTGTCCCCCCACCCACCTGTTGCTGGTGCCCCCACAGACACCAGTCGCTGGTGCCCTCACACCTAACTGTAGCTGGTGCCCCCACACCCAGCTGTTGCTGGTGCCCCCCACATCCAGCTGTTGCTGGTGCCTCCACATCCAGCTGTTGCTGGTACCCTCACACCCAGCTGTTGCTAGTGTCGCAACACCCACCTGTAGCTGTTGCCACCCGCAAACCCACCTGTTTCTTGTTTCCACACACCCACCAATTGCTGGTGCCCCCCACACCTACCTGTTGCTGGTGCTCCCCACACCTATCTGTTGCTGGTGCCCGCCACACCCACCTTTTGCTGGTGCCCCCCCCACACCCACCTATTGCTGATGCCCCCCACACCCACCTGTTGTTGGTGCCTCCCACACCCACCTGTTGCTGGTGCCACCTATGCCCACCTGTTGTTGGTGCCCCCACACCCACCTGTTGCTTTTGCTCTCTTACCCACCTGTTGCTGGTGCCCCCCTACACCCAATTGTTGCTGGTGCCCCCACTCACAGCTGTTGCCCCCCACCTCCTGTTGCTGGTGCCCTCACACCCAGCTGTTGCTGGTGACCCCATACCCACCTGTTGCTGGTGCCATCACACCCAGCTGTTGCTGGTGACCCCATACCCACCTGTTGCTGGTGCCCCTCCACCCACCTCTTGCTGGTTCCCCCACACCCAGCGGTTGCTGGTGCCTCCCACACCCACCTGTTGCTTGTGCTCTCTCACCCACCTGCTGCTGGTGCCCCCTACACCCACCTGTTGCCTGTGCTCTCTCACCCACCTGTTGCTGGTGCCCCCCTACACCCAGCCGTTGCTGGTGCCCCCACTCCCAGCTGTTGTTGGTGCCCCCCCACACCCACCTGTTGTTGGTGCCCTCACACCCACCTGTTTTTGGTGCTTTCACACCCTCCTGTTGCTGGGCCTCCACACCCAGCTGTTGCTGGTGCCCCCCACACCCACCTGTAGCTGGTGCCCCCCACACCCAGCTGTGGCTGTGCCCCCCACACCCATCTGTTGCTGGTTCCTCCACACCCACCTGTTGCTGGTGCCCCCACACCCACTTGTTTCTGGTGCCCCCCCACACCCACCTGTTGCTGGTGCCCCCCCCCCACACCCACCTGTTGCTGGTGCCCCCATTCCCACCTGTTGCTGGTGGTCCCCATACCCACCTGATGCTGGTCCCCTTCACACCCATCTGTTACTGGTGCCCCCTACACACACCTAATGCTGGTGCCCCCCACACCCACCTAATGCTGGTGCCCCCCACACCCACCTGTTGTTGGTGACCCCCACACCCACATGTTGCTGGTGCCCCCCACACCCACCTGTTGCTGTTGTTCCCCACACCCACCTGTTGCTGGTGCCCCCCACACCCAGCTGTTGCTAGTTCCCCCCAAACCCACCTGTTGCTTGTTCCACCCACACTCATCTGTTGCTGGTGCCCCCACACCCAGCTGTTGCTTGTTCCCCCCAAACCCACCTGTTGCTGGTTCCACCCACACCCATCTGTTGCTGGTGCCCCCACACCCACCTGATGCTGGTGCTCCCATACCCACCTTGTTGCTTGTGCCTCCCACACCCAGCTCTTACTGGTGCCCCCACACCCACCTGTTGCTGGTGCCCCCACACCCAGCTGTTGCTGTTGCCCCCCACACCCACCTGTTGCTGTTGCCCAAACACCCACCTGTTGCTGTTGCCCCCACACCCACCTGATGCTGGTGCCCCCACACTCACCTCTTGCCCCCACCCACCTGATGCTGGTGCCCCCACACCCACCTGTTGTTGGTGCCCCCACATCTAGCTGTTGCTGGTGACCCCACACCCACCTGTTGCTGGTGTCCCCTACACCCAGCTGTTGCTGGTGCCCTCCACATGTTGCAGGAAGCAAATCACCTAGTACAATGACGGTTGACAGTCCATTTGCAGACAGTAGGGTGTTGATTGTCTTTGCAATCTTGCTGTGGTTTGATCCGGCAGTCATTCCCGTTAGGTGAAATAGTTCAGTAGTCGTACTGTAATCGTTCACAAGCCGTGACTGGTGTAGGTTGTGGCTGTGTTGGTGGTGGAGGCGGACCCTGGAAGTGGCTTCTCGGAGAATTAGGCTGTTGGACAATGGCGCCACTGCCATGTAAGACTTGATTGGTTGTGAAACGTCGCTGGAGGACTGGTAGTTGAAGCCTGGCGGGCAACTCACATTTTATTGATCTCGGTCTGCATCTGGACTCTTTGGTCTCTTCCTGCTTCTGAACTCTTTGGTCTCTTCCTGCTTCTGGACTCTTTGGTCTCTTCCTGCTTCTGGACTCTTTGGTCTCTTCTTGCTCCTGGACTCTTTGGTCTCTATCTGCTTCTGGACTCTTTGGTCTCTTCCTGCTTCTGGACTCTTTGGTCTCTTCCTGCTTCTGGACTCTTTGGTCTCTTCCTGCTTCTGGACTCTTTGGTCTCTTCTTGCTTCTGGACTCTTTGGTCTCTTCCTGCTTCTGGACTCTTTGGTCTCTTCCTATTTCTGCACTCTTTGGTCTCATCCTGCTTCTGGACTCTTTGGTCTCTTCCTGCTTCTGGACTCTTTGGTTTAAACATTAGGGTTTCCATTATCGAGAATATGAAACCTCAACGGATTGTCGATGTTTCCCTAGGATCCAGATCTTCCTGTCTGATCAGACAGTCAGGGGAAATGAAGTGTGTTCCAGCAGAGATATGCATGGTTTGTGGAGTGCATTTCAGTCCCCGTAGTGATGGTCGAGGGAGCAGATGCTACACTTCCCTGCAGGCGGTGTACACTTCCAGGTGTACTGGTAATATTTGCAACCTTGTCGAAGTGGATGAACCTCTCTCCCTCGTTACTTGCCTTAGTGGTGTGAATATAACAAAGAATCTGAATCAGTTGTCTTCAACAAGGGTCTCTTCATGAACAGAGTTGAAGGTGAGTTTCACTGTTGATCGCTAGCTTCATTCTCAGTTATTTTTCCTGCAACCCCAGTTAGTGCAGTTTTGTGTCCCGATGCTATCGATGATGTCGACTATAGGTTGGTCAGTAATCCAGATGCTTATACACCGACCAAAAACAGCCGTCACTACCAAGTATCGTGGAGGTGGAAGAGAGTGCCTCTCGAGAGCATTATCACTAGAGAATAGGGGGCAGGGCTCTATTGCCATTTTCTTTTATGTCAATCGGTGCAACACCAGTGATGCTACCAAGAGTATGAAATATCTCCGTCCAGGTAATGGTCTGGGTCCTCGGAACTGCACCATAATCTTGTAAAGCATGGTACCTGTTGACATGTACTATAAGCGAGAGCTAAAGACTTAGTAGTTCAACTGGTATACTCACAATGGCCCTCAGTACCAATGAAATAATGCTCCTCACACTCTGTAAGGCTCACCTGCTCGCTTGAAACTGCATCTCTCCCAAGTTGTTTTACATTCAGCTACTCAAAACATAAAGTTCCAAACAGCACGGGCTACAGCCCGTCCTCCAAACAAAGACCCAAAAGTGATTCCATGCACCGGCCAAACCCCCTGTTTATGAATGAAAAACGGTTTACACACGACTCACAACTCCTGACGTTCGAACACTTCCGGAACAAGTGCTTCACTGACGAATTTTGTTCGAACCACAACGCAGTAAATGCTTCACCCACGTTGTACAAATACAAATATTCGCTAACAGAACCTAAACACCTAACCTAACCTATGCCTATATATGCACAATATGCTAATATACTATAATGTTAATTTATATTTGAGAAGATTCTCGTTTTAAATGAACAGCATGTAAAAATTAATGAATGCATCAGTGGGGTCGACCGCTGGATGTAATGGACTTGAGTCGAGGAGGGGTTGTGGGCTATGGTGAGCCTGTCGTACTAACCTGGCACAGGAGCGGGGCTGTAACTGATCTCTCCCAGTGAGCGGCAGTAATATATGCAGTCCGTCCTCATCAACAATAAATTTTGTTCGAACTAAAATGCTGTAAATGCCTCACCCATATACTACAAATACAAATAATCGCCAACAGAACCTAAAAACCTATCTTAACCTAATTAATACCTAAATTTGCAATAAATGCTAAGATATAACAATAATAATTTATGTTTGAGAAAATTCCTATTTTGAATGAACAGCATGTAAAATTGTCGAATGCATCTTTGGGTTCTACCACTGGATGGAATGGTCTTGGTCTGTGGAAAGGTTGATTCATGAGCTCAATGGGGAGGTGGCAGATACCACCAACTAGAATATCTGAGGAGGGTTTCCAGGCAACACTAATTCATATATGTTTTTGTGTTTACATTTCTTGTTAGGAAAGTATTATTCAGGTTTTGGATGACTGCAGAACTCTGTACACCTACTGAGAGGCAAAAGAGCAAGACAAGGAGCAAAGAAATATACGACACACCTTAATTAAGGACCACCAGGGATCCATATCCATTTCAGTGGTGGATAAAATCCAACTGGACTGTCGTGACTCATTTGTTTATGACATGTAGTGCATGTGAGAGCGTGTACTCAATTGTGCTTGCGGGGGTTGAGCTTTGGCTCCTTGGGCCCCCCTCTCAACTGTCAATCAACTGGTGTACAGATTCCTGATCATATCTGGGCTCTATCATATCTACATTTAAAACTGTGTACGGAGTCAGCCTCCACCACATCACTGCCTAATGCATTCCACCTGTTAACTACTCTGAAACTGAAAAAAGTTCTTTCTAACGTCCCTGTGGCTCATTTGGGTACTCAGTTTCCACTTGTGTGCTCTTGTTTGCGTACTGACAGTGTTGAATAATTTATCCTTGTCTACCCTGTCAATTCCCCTGAGGATTTTGTAGGTAGTGATCATGTCTCCCCTCACTCTTCTGTCTTCCAGTGTCGTAAGGTGCATTTCCCGCAGCCTTTCCTCGTAACTCATGCCTTTTAGTTCTGGGACTAGTCTAGTGGCATACCTCTGAACTTTATTCAGCTTCGTCTTGTGCTGTACAAGGTACGAGCTCCATGTTGGGACCGCATACTCCAAGATTGGTCTTACGTATGTGGTGCACAAGATTCTGAATGATTCCTTACACAGGTTCCTGAAGGCTGTTCTGGTGTTAGCCAGCCTCGCATACGCCGCAGACGTAATTCTTTTTATGTGGGCTTCAGGAGACAGGTTTGGTGTGGGTATCAATTCCTAGATCTTTCTCTCTTTCCGTTTCATTAAGTACTTCATCTCATTTTCTGTATCGTGTGTCTGGCCTCCTGTTTCCACTGCCTAGTTTCATTACTTTGCATTTACGCTGGTTAGACTTTAGCAGCCATTTGTTGGACCATTCATTCAGTCTGTCGTGTCTGTCCCATGCAATGATTGAAGGTGAGAGTCGTTGGTGAATTCTTTTACGCATCAATATCAAGCTGCAGTCGGACACCCAGTTAAGTCCATTGTGACTGTTAGGCAAAGTGCCAGAAGTGTTGGTTGAGGATAGTCGGAAGATGAGGTAGAGGCCCAGTGACGTGTTGATGGTCATCATTATTAGTATAATATTTCGGTGAACTGTTGTAATCATGTGAACTCTTATATTGAATGTCTATAAGGATAACCACCTTCCAAGAGTGTATAAATACAGAGAACTTAGGTTATTATGTATGTATTAACCATACATTTTGTTCTTGTAGCTACTGAATATATACGTTCTTGCACTTATTAACTTATCCATCCATGAGCACTATATTTAGGGAGTGGAAGCTGCATCCCAGAGGTAACTCTGAAGACATATTGGTAATGGATATTTTCAGTGAGAGCTGCTCTAATTGCAGGGAAGATGTTTATATAAATTAGTTCATTTAACACTATTCTGGTGGTAAGATTCAGGTAGAGAGTCGAAGGGTAACATTGAGGTACCATCCACATTTCGTTTTATTATATTTAGGTTAATTAGATGTCACAGTTCTTTTAGATTAAGATGATTCACTCCTTGCCTCTGCGGATCTGATAATTCTTGAGAGAAAATTCAGATTTCTGGCTAGTTACATTAATTTTAAGATAAAATCGAGTTGGGAAATAATAAACTGAGAGTGGGTAGTGGGTCACCTGAGTGAATATAACTGAGAGAGGACTTCCTTACGGGTTATGCAGTAAATGTGGTATATGCCAACAGGTTCTTGTTGATGTTAATTCAACATGGTCCCATCCTACAAAACATTAAACGTGGTTTGGTGACTTATTATGGTGCCATTGGCATCACAGAGGTGTCAGTTGGGGCGATTGTTTTAGTGTTTCTTTTTATTATTTTCTGGGGAGGGGGACCGGTGGAGACAAGGGTGTCTGGAGCCCTATAAGTTGAAAGAGACTTGTGTGATCATATATCAATTTGGTTGATGCAGGATATCCGCAGTGATCATCTTGTTTATCTGACAATGATAACACATTGTTGCACAATGGTTAGATGCCAACTAGTGAAGAGAGATACCATAAATTATAATAATATTTATCAGGCGTAACCTCGTGTTGTTCATGCCTTAAGCTTGCATGGTAAGATAACGAATGGTGGTGTTCAGGGTATCTGTGAAGGTCATTGTTAACCGATGACAACAACGATGTCCCTCATGCCTCCATCAGCCATTCTCAAATATCATCAGTTACATACCAGTTATGGATATATTGGTTGTATGGTGATGGCAACAATGATTATCTTGCCTCGAGCTAGTATTGCCAACATATTATTGCCAAAGTTTATGGTGTATGAAGCTCAAAAAGGTTATATTGGTTAACTGACGATGGCAAGACTGGAGCTATCGGTTCACCCTTGTAAAGTCAGCTATTGTTCGTTGGTCAGCTCTTGCTGCATCCTGCATAATGCTCTTCTTATGTATATAATAATAATAATAATAATGTTAATATTTAAAATAATAATAATAATAATAATAGTATTATTATTTAAAATAATAATAATAATATTTATTAGGGGGAAAGTACATACATACAAAATGGTATACGAGAAGAATGTTGGATCTCTAGGTAGGACAAGTATATACTATGCTTCAAGCCACTAATACACTCAGTGTTTCGGGCATGACAATAGCACCACTGTCGCTCTCGCCACAAGTAATAAATTGTGAAATAAGAACTGGTTGGTCGTAAGATATTTTATTGGTCTATTCTTAAAAAAAACTATCACGATCTTCCCTCTTAAATTTAGGGTGAAAACAGTTTTACAAAGTATTTAGAGTCGGATCACGTCACTAGTATATAAAAAAAATCAACGAGAACAGCTTATTTCAATAATTTACAGAAAGTATTGGAATAGTGATGGTTTATGCATAATAACAATTGTGGTATCTGTTGACAGGCATGACAGCCCTTCTCAGGGCAGCCATAGGTGGTTACGACAACACTGTGAAGGTCCTCCTCGACGCTGGAGCAGACGTCAACGCTAAAGATAATGATGGTAAAAGTTACACATATGCATTCCAACATTATATAGCAATGCAACATAGCACACTGCACGTATCATGTGACAAAATTCAATATTTATATTTTATAATCAGTACCATAAGAGATAATGTCTGCTAGTCTGTTGAAAGTCAGAGATCACACAGATGGGGCTAGCCTTACCCACATTGAAAGAGGGAATGGTCTGGGGAACGGGATGAACATAGGCTGGTCGGTGTCACCCAAATTTAAAAGGGAATAACGTGCCAGTGCCCCATTCTTACCACCATTATGATTTTTGGCACTGTCAGCTAATTATGCAGCTAAATATTTTCAAAACAAGTTTTTCAAATCATTATTTTCATATGGTAATATGCAGCATTATTCACTGATCTCGGGAAAATTAACTGAAACTTTTTGCTGTCAATAATTTGCCCGTACTCCCATAAAACAAACGATCTTTACACAATATCAAAGGTTTCGAGCAACGGCTTTCTAACAGACTAAGGGTGAACTATTCGTTTTTTTAGTATTTCACACAACAGCGCTCTTTTTACTGCTGACCACCCACACAAAGACAATTATATATTTTATAGAAGAAAGAGACAGACAGAGAAAGAGAGATAAAAACAGATAAAGACAGAGACAAACAGAAACTCTGACTCACAGCTAGAGATAGACAGGCAGAAACAGACTCTCTCTCTGCCTGTCCTCTGTCTATGACACAGAAAGAGAAAGAGAGGGGCAGAAACAAAGTCAGAAACAGATATAGACAATAGAGAGATGGACGGATATAGGTGGATGGATAGATGGATAAGAGGGTGAATAAATGCATTGATAGATAAATGGATACAAAGATAAGTAGATGGATGAAGGGATAAATGCATAGATAAGTAGATGGATGGATAGACGAAAAGATAGATGAACAGATAGATGTAAAGCAGTTGGATGGGTAGGAAGATGATTAGGTGCATATTTAGATAGATGACTAGATATATAAATATATGGATAAATAGATTAATAGATAGGTGGATAGAAAGCTAGATGGATAGATATATAAAATGCTAGATGGATATATAGATGAATGATAGATAGCTGCACAAAGAGTGGACTTAAAGATAGATTTTGATATATATGGATTGATGGACAAAAAGATTTAATGAGGGATTGATGGATAGACATATAGATAAATGGATAGATGAATGGATGGAAGAATGGATAGATTGATGGACAGGTAGATAGACGGATTCATAGATCGATAACAAGATGATTTTATGTATGGCAAGATGGGGAGATGATCGATAAACGAATGGGTTGATTTTTAAGTATATAGATGGATAGATAGTTGGTAAGATTGTTGGATAGATTGACCAACATATAGATGTAGAGAAAGATGGATAGCTACACAGATGTATGGATTGATAAATGAATTGATAGACAAATTGTGGGATATTTAGATGGACAGATGAGAGACACACACAGACAGACCCGGGCAACGCCGGATTATCCTTCTATTTCATGCTATAGGAGAGAACCTTCGTCTGTTAACATTTGGAGGCCACACGGTTAGGGCTAGACTCACGCAATTTGGCAGAGGGGATGGTCTGGGGAACGGGATGAACATTGGCTAGTTGAGGTCTCAAGACTTATAAAGGAACAGTGTGTCAATGCCAAATTCTGACCCTTCCACGACGATTTTTGGCCGTGTCGGACGGCTACACAGCTAAATATTATCAAAATTTTATAGAAAAGCATTTAGGTAATATGGGCATTTTTTACTGATCTTAGGAAAATTAACAGAAATTTCTTGTTGTCAATAATTTTTCCAGTACATCAAAGGTTTCTCCTAACCTCCGTCCTTTATCAGAGTAAAGGGGTAACTATTCTTTTTGTAGTTCACACCACTGAACTCCTCGCACTGCTGACCACCACACATAGACAATTATTTTGTTTATCAGAGAGAGAGAGAGAGACAGACAGACAGACTGACAGATATAAAGACATAAAGAGAGAAAGACAGGGATAGGGACCGAGAAACAGAGAGACTGACAGACACAGCTGAAGATAGAGACAAAGAGGTAGACAGAGACGGAGAGCAGATAGATGGAATGATAGATAGGTGGATGGATAGATGGATAGGTAGATGGATAGATTGAGGGATGGATAGATGGATACACTGATGAGTAGGTGGATGAATATATGGGTAGACAGATGAGTAGATAGATAAATGGATGAATAGGCAGATGGAGTGATATAGTTGTGATATTTTTCTCTACGCCTACCTCCCTTAGGAGGTGGACTACAAGTTTAAAGTCTGCTCACGGCAGTTAAGCATGAGTCCAGTAGAAAAAGGAAAAGCGGGAGCAAACCGCCAGGCCTCCACCACCAAGGGTGAAAACCTGTCCACAATAGGCCGCTGGCTCCTCCTAGTTAAACAGGACGTTAAAACTAATAAAGGGTAACCGACGGGTTCTCACAATCAAATATTTATATTTGATGTGGCGCTAAGAATTGGAAATCGAATTCCCAAGAACAGCCGCCTTATCAAGATCACATCAACATTTAATAATAATATGCAGAAATATGGTGGAATAATATGGTTGAAGGGTTGACATCAAAGACTGTTTTCTATAACATAACAATTTATTATTAACAAGAGACTAACTACTACATTACCGAGTTTACGTTACGTTATTGTCAATCTAGTGGCACGATAAAAAACAGCTAAATAGCAACCCTTGCTGTGAGGCTGCATACTGAACTAACCTGAACACAGGTGTGCCCACTGATGACGCAATATCGCAAATCAAAGAAAAATATCACAGACTAAGTTACACCACAGCGAATGGTTACGTTATTGTACATCAAGTGGCATTTGCAACACAGCTATTCAACAGCCCCTCGAGAAGTGACAGCAGGCTCCATCTTGCTGACACGTCGGACTGACAACACGAACTAACTGAACAAATGAAGGATAACCACTGAAGACAAGGACACAAGCAGGCAATCAATAGTGTCTCGGTTTCCCTGACAGCTACTACAATCACAAACTTAGGGGTCCTCCCGCCCCCCAGGAGAAACCCACGTAACTAGGCGGGAGTCCAACAGTGACTCCCCCCTGTCACAACCCAGTGTGAACACTCTTTGCAACTCCCAACAAGAAGTTGCCCTGTTGTAACCCGTAACAAATATAGGCAAGGCGGGATTCTGGGACACAGCTCCACAGATCCCTAGATGACTCTACTCTCGTCACCAGACGACAACCAAAAGAAATTGCCTTAAGTGATTAATTACGTTAATTGACTGATCGCAGCAGTCAACAACAAAGTACTACGGTAATTACAAACAATTGTCTCCCACTAGACAACAACATGATGATACTCTACGTTAATCTTTAACACTTGTCTCACTCTTGTAAACAATAACTCAATATATATACATCACACTTGACTCCTTGCAAGTATTCAGTGAGTAATTCTCAATTAAGGTCAAACGGACCACTAATTACATCCCCATTGAGTTACGTTAACTAAGCCTACCCTAACTTGGTAGCTTCTCCACAGTCTGTGTCAAAAAATTACTAGTGAGTGTTAAGTACCCTAATTAGGTCACTAATTACTTCTGAGCCATTAATTAACTGTCACCAGGACCGATAATTAATCATCCAGAAATACGTCTCACTCCGCACTGTCTAAGCAGGTCTCATCAAACACTGTGAATTCACGGGAAAGGAGTTAATTACCCTAATTAACATGATGTGCCAATAATCCACTGTCTTCAGACAGGATATTATTAATACAACGATTTATGCTAGCTCCATGACCTCTCTTTACCGAGTCACCGGAGCTCTCCAATGTTAATTACTCTGCTAATTAACCTGAGCCACTAATTGCTATACCCCTGAAAGGTAATTAGTCTCGAGCATATTACGTTAACACAAATACTGACAGAACCTCTCCCACTACGTGAATTCATGATGAGAAGGCTAATTACATAATTAGCTAGAGTGGTCAATTAATTGTCACATGGACAATTAATTGCTCCCGAGACGTATCTCATTCCAGCTTAACACTGTTCTCTCTTAAGAGCCCTCACTCACTCCACAATACAAGTGTGCACCCCTTATCCAGTTAATTACCCTTTACTTAATTAACTCACTGAATCCTTAAGTCCTCAATACAACTTAAAGAAACAAAGTAACCCCAGCGTTACATAGGTCACACTACAATGGCATGCAACATCATAAAAGCACTGCCCACATATGGTTGCGGCTACTGCAACTCGCTAATTACTGTGCCCACACAATAATGAGACACGGTTGTGCAACACACAAAAAGTATACTAATATTACTGCCCCCCTCTTTTACTTGCACCCGATTGCAAAGAAATACTGTGAACACACACACACTTACCTCAGCAAGGCAATTAACCCATCAATTGCCTGCTCTCAATAAGTACTGTGAATTCCCCTGAATAATCCTAGAGGTCCCTTAAACCCTCAACACAGTTCCTGGGGCAATAATATCGTATAAACTGATAACAACACTGCACAAACCTGCAACATACTGATGCCGTCAGCATACCCCACATGCTAATGACATCATTAAGCAATCAGTCAGCAATCACACCTACTGACTTACCACACAACACAGTACATAAACATGCAAATGAACACATAGAATTGGCATTCACATAATCAATGAAAATTAATCATCAAGTAAAATGTAGCTAACTACACAGTCCTCAGGGGTCCCCACTGACATCCCTGCCTACCTCTAATGATTATAATTTTACAGTACTCTATGGCATTATCCCAGTCTGAATAATTATATTGAATCGACAGGCTGGATCACTTATATGGTAAATCTCTACACTGACTGGTTACATACTCTAGTCAGTCTACTTATACATGCAGTGTGGTCCCGTGTATAATATCTATCTCCAGGTACCGCCCCTATCCAACACCTGGATCCCACTGACAGCTGTCACTCAGCTGCTTTTCTAGCCTGGCGACTCTCTGAGATACTCTTACCGGGAATTTCTACCGGTACCCATCACACTGTAATAGTATTCATTTCTACTGCCCTCTTTTCCTTATCTTTCCTCATTTCCCAAGTTACTACCACACTAGCTGACAACACTTAGCTTGCTTGCTCCTCATGCGTCGACAAGATGTGGCCCTAGGCTGTCCCGGGAAAGTGGCCACAGCGCCCCTCCCGAGCTGAGAGAGGGGGGGGGTGGGGTTTTTGGCCGGCGCGCGGGCAGGCGGCTGGGTGGCCTGGGGTGGCCAGCGCGCGGGTGGCCTGGGGTGGCCACGGGTAGCGCATGACGTCATAGCACCCCACCGGCTGAGCTGGCGGGCGGGGTGGGGGTAGGGTTTGGCCGGCGCAGGTGGCCTGGGTGGGTGGCCACGGGCGGGCGCGCACATGGGTGCCGCCCACAGGAGTACCCACGCGGCTGGGGAATCACAACCCTATCAAGCTAGAACCTGCCTTGTTCTACACTGGGGTGACAATGGCCGGCGGCGTCCCCACACTGACGCAGCCTGGTGGAATGCAAAGTCCAACATGGGCCTGTAATATCACACTCACTTACACTGCCCAACATCAATTGTCCATTGCCACTAGACAGGATACTCGACCCACCTGTTACACCATGAGGCTCTGCCCGCCTGCATCATGGGTGCACACAGTCAACTGTCTCCTAGCTTTTTACTGTTTCTTCCGTAAATCCTTGGCCCCAATTCAATTAATTGGGCCCTGACACAACCCCTGATGGCAGGTGTGCCATATGCAATGAGAAATTTGGACGACAGAAGCGATTAACGGGGGGGTGGAGGTGGCTGGCGTGCCACCCCCACCAAACACTCCTTCCTCCCCTGGCCGCCCAATTCAAACTAACTCCCTGGCGGGCGGGAAAACTCAAGATGCCCATACCTTCTCCCTACCTTGTCTCGACCAATCAGCTTGGAGCCGGCACGGCTCCTCGTGCCGGATTCAACCATAGCTCTTCGCGCCAAAACTAGGCTTGGAGCACACATGCCGGACCAATCAGGCTCACTCACCCTCGAGCGTCCTGTGACGTCACAAGGAGGGGGAGGCCTACCTAGTGGCGTGATGTCTCCCATGTGGGGGGGGGGGGAAAGGCAGCGTTCACCCCACTCTCCCCCCCCCCCTGTAAAACCGTTGGGAGAGTCAAGTACC
>NC_091193.1:35504616-35562116 GCF_040958095.1 Procambarus clarkii
AGAGGCTCATTTTGATGCTCAGATCGATGGATAGGTAGTTGGATGGAAAGATTGAGAATTAGATGGATAATGTTAGATGAATATATAGAATTCATAGGATGATAGATAAAAAGATGGACATATAGATGGTCTGAGGAATATTTCCTCATAGACAGAGAAATGAAAAATTTTCGTCAAAGTAAAAAAAATCTAAGGTATTCCAATCAAATCTCACTCCATTTGGCATCTCAGTCGTGAAACGTTTACTTCAATACCTTAATAAATAGATTTTATATATATATTTTTATGCGTATATCTGGGCGTGGAAGGGTGCCCGCCCTCATATATCCCAACCCTGTACGGGTGCCCGCCCTCATATATCCCACCCTTGTACGGGTGCCCGCCCTAATATATCCCGCCCCTGTACGGGTGCCCGCCCTTATATATCCCACCCCTGTACGGGTGCCCGCCCTAATATATCCTGCCCCTGTACGGGTGCCCGCCCTCATATATCCCACCTCTGTACGGGTGCCCGCCCTCATGTATCCCACCCTTGTACGGGTGCCCGCCCTCATATATCCCACCCTTGTACGGGTGCCCGCCCTAAAATATCCCGCCCCTGTACGGGTGCCCGCCCTAATATATCCCGCCCCTGTACGGGTGCCCGCCCTCATATATCCCACCCCTGTACAGGTGCCCGCCCTCATATATCCCACCCCTGTACTGGTGCCCGACTTAATATATCCCACCCCTGTACGGGTGCCCGCTCTCATATATCCCACCCCTGTACGGGTGCCCGCCCTAATATATCCCACCCTTGTACGGGTGCCCGCCCTCATATATCCCACCCTTGTACAGGTGCCCGCCCTCATATATCCCACCCTTGTACGGGTGTCGGCCCTCATATATCCCTTCCCTGTATGGGTGCCCGCCCTCATATATCTCACCCCTTTACGGGTGCCCGCCCTCATATATCCCACCCCTTTACGGGTGCCCGCCCTCATATATCCCACCCTAGGAAACAATTTTAGGGTGCTACAACGTATCTGGAAAGTGTTGGAAAGTATTGGCAACGTTTGTTTTCGCGCATTAGATGCGTAATTTTGTGTGGATGTAAATAAGTTTCTGAATCGTATTGCACGAAACGTTGTCTGAAAAATATTTAAAACCTTGTGGCAACCTTAAATGTTTCATATACGTAGTTTTTTATTGCTGTTATTTAAAGAAATGTAGAAATATAAAAGTATATTTCTACATTTATTAAAATGAAACAGGGTCATAATAAAGGTTAATTCATCATTTTTACTCATTCTTAGGAAGAGGTCGAGGAGGAAGGAAGAGGAGATCGAGGAGGAAGGAGGAGGAGGCCGAAGAGGAAGGAGGTGGAGGAAGGAGGGTGAGGAGGAGGAAGGAGGAGGAGGACGAGGAGGAAGGACGAGGAGTTCGAGGAGGAAGGAGGAGGGCGAGGAGGAAGAAGGTGGAGGAAGGAGGAGGAGGGCGAAGAGGAAGGAGGAAAGAGGAGACCGAGGAGGAGGAGGGCGAGAAGGAAGGAATAAGAGGTCGAGGAGGAAGAGGGCGAGGAAGAAGAAGGAGGAGAGCGAGGAAGGAAGGAATAGGAGGGTGAGGAGGAAGGAGGAGCAGGAGGGCGAGGAGGAAGGAGGAGGAGGGCAAAAAGGAAGGAAGAGGAGGGCGAGAAGGAAGGAGGAGGATGATAAAGAGGAGGTTAAGGAGAAGAGCCAGGAGAAAGGAGGAGTAGGAGGTCGAAGAGGAAGGAAGAGTTGGTAAGGTAGGAAGGTTGCGGAGGAGGAGGAGGAAGAGGTCAAGGAGGAAGGAGGAAAAATTCCAGGTAGAAGGATGAGGTCGAGGAGGAAGGAGGAGATCAAGGAGGAAGGAGGAGGAGGAGGTCGAGGCAGAGGAGGAAGGAGGATGATAAAGAGGAAGGAGGAAGAAGGGGGAGAGGAAAGGAGGAGGGGGAAGGAGCAGGACGTCTGGGGGGGAAAGGGGGGAATTAGATAATGTAGGAGAAGAGGAGGGGGAAGAATAGCAGGGGTAGGAGTAGTACAGGTAAGAGGGGGAGGGGGAAGAGGGGGAGGAGTAAGAGAAGGGGGACGAGAAGGAAGGGGAAGAGCAGGGGGAGGGGTAAGAGAAGGAAGGGGAAGAGCAGGGGGAGGGGTAAGAGAAGGAAGGGGAAGAGCAGGGGGAGGGGTAAGAGAAGGAAGGGGGAGGGGTAAGAGAAGGAAGGGGAAGAGCAGGGGAAGGGGTAAGAGAAGGAAGGGGAAGAGCAGGGGGAGGGGTAAGAGAAGGAAGGGGTAGAGCAGGGGAAGCGGTAAGAGAAGGAAGGGGTAGAGCAGGGGGGGGGGGTAAGAGAAGGAAGGGGGAGAGCAGGGGGAGGGGGAAAGAGAAGGAAGGGGTAGAGCAGGGGGAGGGTTAAGAGAAGTAAGGGGAAGAGCTGGGGGAGGGGTAAGAGAAGGCAGGGGTAGAGCAGGGGAGGAGTAAGAGAAGGAAGGGGAAGAGCAAGGGGAGGGGTAAGAGAAGGAAGGGGTAGAGCAGGGGGAGGGGTAAGAGAAGGCAGGGGAAGAGCAGGTGGAGGGGTAAGAGAAGGAAGGGGAAGAGCAGGGGGAGAGGTAAGAGAAGGAAGGGGAAGAGCAGGTGGAGGGGTAAGAGAAGGAAGGGGTAGAGCAGGGGGAGGGGTAAGAGAAGGAAGGGGTAGAGCAGGGGAGGGGTAAGAGAAGGCAGGGGTAGAGCAGGGGGAGGGGTAAGAGAAGGCAGGGGAAGAGCAGGGGGAGGGGTAAGAGAAGGCAGGGGCTGAGCAGGGGAGGGAGGGGTAAGAGAAGGAAGGGGTAGAGCAGGGGGAGGGGTAAGAGAAGGAAGGGGAAGAGCAGGGGGAGGGGTAAGAGAAGGCAGGGGTAGAGCAGGGGAGGGAGGGGGTGATGGTCACTACGCGCGGGTATAAACACTGGCCCACCCGGGTGATGGCTGACCGTCGCCTGGTGGGACCCACACAACATCCGTCGCTGCCTCACCAACCTGCATGTTCACTTAATAATATTAATTTAATTCATTAGTAAAATCAGAGATAAATTAATGTAAAACATTATTATCTTATTCTTTATTTTTCTTGCTGTATTTTATGAAGATGAACACACCATAGTCATCTATCAAGACATTTTTTAAATTTTTAAACAGGTCTGTTTAATCCAGCGCCCTAACACGTCATGGCAGCTTAAACCAGGTGGGGGTGGCGGGGTAATACCTAGATGTGACACAGATCCTGTTACACTCCCTTCCCATATTCCTCTCTTCCCTCCTACCCTCTTCCCCTTCCTCCTCCTCATTCCCTTTCTCTTACCCCTCCCCTCTTCCCCTCCTCTTTCCCTTCTGTCACATCCCCCCTCCCCACTCCTCATCCCCCTTCCCTTACCCCTCCCCCTCCCCCTTCTCTTTCCCTTTCTCTTACCTGCTCCCTTCTTCCCCCTCCTCTTCCCATT
This sequence comes from Procambarus clarkii, assembly GCF_040958095.1. Lineage (NCBI taxonomy): Eukaryota > Metazoa > Arthropoda > Malacostraca > Decapoda > Cambaridae > Procambarus > Procambarus clarkii. Next base: position 35,508,084 of record NC_091193.1, read on the forward strand.
CCTCCTCATCCCCCTTCTCTTCCCCTTCCTCCTCATTTTCATCCTCCTTCTCTTCCCCATACTCCTCATCCTCCCCTTCTCCACCCTTCTCTTACCCCTCCCCCCTTTTTACCCCCTTCTCTTATCCCTCCCCCTCATCTTCCTCTTCTCTTACCCCTCTTCTTCCCCTTCCTTCTCATCCCCTTCTCTTTCTCCCTCCCCTCTTCCCATTCCTCCTCATTTTCATCCTCCTTCTCTTCCCCATCCTCCCCTAATCCTCATCCACCCTTCTCTTACCCCTCCCCCTTTTTACCCCCTTTCTTTTACCCTTCCCTCTCCTCTTCCCCTTCTCTTACCCCTCCTCTCTCCCCCCTCCTCTTCCCCATCTGTTACCCCTCCTTTTCGCCCTCCTTCCCATACCCCCTTCTCTTACCCCTCCCCCTCCTTACCGCCCCGTTCTCTTACTTCTTCCCCCTACCCTCACCCCCTCCACTTCCCCTTCCTTCTCATCCCCCTTCCCTCACTCCTCTTCGCTCTCCCCCGTTTCCCTCTACTACTTCAACTCCTGCTATTCTCCCCCTCCTCTTCTCCTCCGTCACTTTGTTCCCCCCTCCCCGAGGTCCTCCTCCTTCTCCCTCCCCCCCTCTTCCTCCTTCCTCCTAGACCTCATCCTTCTTCCTCCTAGCCCTACTCCTTCTCTTTCCTCCTCGTTCTGTTCCTTACTCCTCGCCTTCCTCCTCGCCCTCTTCCTCCTTCCTCCTCGCCTTCCTCCTCCTCCTCCTCCTTCCTCCTCGCCCTCCTCCTTCCTCCTCACCATCCTCCTTCCTCCTTCCTCCTCCTCCTCCTTCCTCTCCACCCTCCTCCTCCTAATTCCTCCTTCCTCTCCACCCTTCTCCTCCTAATTCTTCCTTCCTCCTAGCCCTCCTCCTCCTTTCTCCTTGCCCTCCTCCTCCTCGCCCTCCTCCTCCTCCTTCCTCCTTGCTCTCCTCCAATATATAAGACAACAAAACGTTTTCTGATTCTTTCACACCACTTTCCAGAAACATTTATAATTTATATAAATTATATTAGGGAAAAATACATAAATTATATATTTAAACATGATATTAGTGTTTAGTGGGATGCATAAGGAGTCAAATTTTGTTAAAAGAGCGATTTTTAGAAAACTTGGAAACTACTTTTTTCTGATCATAGAATAACTAAATGTATTTTGAAGGTTTCATTCAGCCATTAAATGTCATTCACAATTTATTAATGAATTTTGCAAAAAAAACACCATATATTTTATATTTAAACATGTAAAAACTATTTGTAATACATTAGGAACAAAATAGTTGTAGAAAAACAATTTATTATAAAACCTATGTGTTTGGATTTTTGGATTAAAAGTTTCTCAAAGGCTCTCCTGCACCATTCTCAATGCAAGTCATTCCTACACCTATGGGAAGAGTTAGACGAACGTTTTCTATATGATTTGTGTTTGCTTGGAGGTGCCCTGTACACCAGTTGCAATGTGCTACTGGCAGTATGGATTCAAGTCACTTCTGGGAGGTGAGTTTTCAGTTGCATATATGCCTGGGGACCATTCAGGCGTGTTTACATTTGTGTTCCTCACGTGTACCCCAAAGAATGAGGTGATTTGATAAAATGCTATTCCCAAGACTACCATCAGAGTGCCTGCGGGCTGATAGGCAAATAGACTCGGCTACCATTAGCTTTTGTATGCTCGTGATGGTTGAGTGGATTAGGTGCCCCGTACACCAGTTGCAATGTGCTCCTCTCAGTATGCATTCGAGTCACTTCTGGGGAGTGAGTTTTCAGTTGCATGTATGCCTGGGGACCTTTCCGGCGCTTGTTCGCATTTGTGTTCCTCACGTGTGCCCCAAAGAATGAGGTGATTTGATAAAATACTATGCCCAAGACTACCATCAGAGTGCCAATGGGCTGATAGGCAAATAGCCTCGGCTACCATCAGCTTTTGTCCGATCGTGATGGTCGAGTGGATTAGGTGCCCTGTACACCAGTTGCAATGTGCTCCTGGCAGTATGGGTTCGAGTCACTTCTGGGGTGTGAGTTTTCAGTTGCATGTATGCCTGGGGATCATTCAGGCTTGTTCGCATTTCTGTTCCTCACGTGTGCCCTAAAAGAAAGAGGTGATTTGATAAAATATTATGCCCAAGACTACTTTCAGAGTGCCGGCGGGCTGATGGGCAAATAGCATCAGGTACCATCAGCTTTTGTCTGGTCGTGATGGTCGAGTGGATTAGGTGCCATGTAGGCCAGTTACAATGTGCTCATGGCAGTATGATTTTGAGTCACTTCTGGGGTGTGAGTTTTCAGTTGCATGTACGCCTGAGAACTATTCAGGCTTGTTAGTGTGGTGGGGTGTGTGGTAGTGTGAAGGGGTGTGTGGTGGGGGTGTGTATTATTGTGGTGGGGTGTGTGGTAGTGTGGTGTAGTGTGGTGGGGTGTGTTATAATGTGGTGTGGATGTGTGGTAGTGTTGTGGTGTAGTGTGGTGGGGTTGATTCGTAGTTTTGTGGGGTAGTGTGGTAGTGTATGGGGTGTGTGGAATTGTGGTGGGGTGTGTGGTAGTGTGGTGGGGTGTGTGGAAGTGGGTGGGGTGTGTGTAGTGTTCTGGGGTGTGTGGTAATGCTGTGGGGTGTGTGATAGTGTCGAGGGGTGTGTAGTAGTGTTGTGGGGTTGTGTGGTAGTGTGGTGGGGTGTGTGTTAGTGTGGTAGGGCTGTGTGGTCGTGTGGTGGGGTTTGTGGTAGTGAGATGGGGTGTGTGGAAGTGTGGTAAGGTTGTGTAGTAGTGTGGTGGGGTGTGTGGTGGTATGGTGGGGTGTGTGGTAGTGTGGTGGGGTGTGTGGTAGTGAGCTGGGGGTGTGTGGTAGTGAGGTGGGGTCGTATTGTAGTATGGTGGGGTGTGTGGTAGTGTGGTGGGGTTGTGTAGTATAGTGATGGGGTGTGTGGTAGTTTGGTGGGGGTGTGTGTTAGTGTGGTGGAGTGTGTGGTAGCGTGGTGGAGTGAGTAGTACTGTGGTGAAGGTGTGTGATAGTCTTTAGGAGTGTGTGGTAGTTTAGAGGGGTGTATGGTAGTGTGGTGGGGTGGATACTCACCTAGTTGTGTTTGCGGGGGTTGAGCTCTAGCTCTTTGCTCCCGCCTCTCAACCGTCAATCAACAAAGTGTGGTGGGGTGCGTTGTAGTGTGGTGGGGTGCGTGGTAGTGTGGTGGGGTGTGTGGTAGTGTAGTGGTGAGTGTGGTAGTGTGAGGGGTGTGTGGTAGTGTGGTGGGGTTTTGGTAGTGTGGTGGGGTATGTGGTAGTGAGGTGGGGTGTGTGTAGTGTTCTTGGACGTGTGGTAGTGTGGTGGGTTGTGTGCTAGTGTAGTGGGGCTGATTGGTTGTGTGGTGATGTGTGTGGTAGTGTGGTGGGGTGTGTGGTAGTGTGGTGGGTGTTTGGTAGTGTGGTGGGGTGTGTGGTACGTAGGTAGGGGTGTGTGGTAGTTTGGAGGGGTGTATGGTAGTGTTGTGGGGTGTGTGGTAGTGTGATGGGGTGTGTGGTAGTGTGATGGGATTGTATGGGAGTGTGGTGTATGGTAGTGTGGTGGGGTGTGTGGTAGTGTGGTGGGGTGTGTGGTAATGTGGTGGGGTTGTGTGGTAGTGTGGTCAGATCGTATAGTAGTGTAGTATGGTGTGTGTTAGTGTGGGGAAGTTGTGTGGTGGGGTGTGTGATAGTGTGGTGGAGTGTGTGGTAGTGTGGTGGGGGTATGTGGTTGTGTGGTAGGGTCGTGTGGTAATGAGGTGGGGTGTGTAGTAGTGTGGTGAGGTGTGTGGTAGGGTAGTGGGGCATTTAGTTGTGTGGTGGGGTGTGTGGTAGTGTGGTGGGGTGTGTGGTAGTGTGGTGGGATTGTATGGTAGGATGGTTGGGTTTGTAGTTGTGTTATGGGGTGTATGGTAGTGTGTGGTAGTGTGGTGGGGTGTTTGGTAGTGTGATGGGGTGTGTGGTAGTGTGGTGGGGTGTGTGGTTGTGTAGTGGAGAGTGTGGTAGTGGGGGTGTGGTAGTGTTGTGGGGGTGTGTGGCAATGTGGTGGGGTGTGTGTAGTGTTGTGGGGTGTGTGGTACTGTGGTGGGGTGTGTTTAGTGCTCTGGGGGGTGTGGTAGTGTGGTGTGGTGTGTTGTAGTGTGGTGGGGTGTGTTATAATGTGGTGTGGATGTGTGGTAGTGTTGTGGTGTAGTTTTGTGGGATGTGTGGTGGGGTTGATTCGTAGTTTTGTGGGGTTGTGTGGTAGTATATGGGGTGTGTGATATTGTGGTGGGGTGTGTGGTAATGCTGTGGGGTGTGTGGTAGTGTCGAGGGGGTGTGTAGTAGTGTGGTGGGGTTGTGTGGTGGAGTGTGTGGTTAGCGGGGAGGGGTTGTGTGGTAGTGTGGTGGGGTTGTGTATTAGTGTGGTGGGGTGTGTGGTGGTATGGTGGGGTGTGTGGTATTGTGGTGGGGTGTATGGTAGTGAGCAGGGTTTGTGTGGTAGTGAGGTGGGGTCGTGTGGTAGTATGGCGGGGTGTGTGGTAGTGTGGTGGGGGTTGTGCAGTATAGTGATGGGGTGTGTGGTAGTTTGGTGGGGGTGTGTATTTGTGTGGTGGGGTGTGTGGTAGCGTGGTGGGGAGAGTAGTACTGTGGTGAAGGTGTGTGGTAGTGTGGAGGGGTGTGTGGTAGTTAGGTCGGGTGTGTGGTAGTTTTGAGGGGTGTATGGTAGTGTGGTGGGGTGTGTGTTTGTGTGATGGGGTGTGTGGTACTGTGGTGGGGTGAGTAGTACTGTGGTGAAGGTGTGTGGTAGTGTGGTGGGGTTGTGTGGTAGTGAGGTGGGGTGTGTGGTAGTGTGGTGGGGTTGTGTGGTAGTGTGGTGGGGTGTGTGATAATGCGGTGGGGTGTGTGGTAGTGTGGTGGGGTTGTGTGGTAGTGTGGTGGGGTGTGTGGTAGTGTGTTGGTGAGTGTGGTAGTGTGGGTGGTAGTGTGGTGGGATTTTGGTAGTGTGGTGGGGTGTGTGGTAGTGAGATGGAGTGTGTGTAGTGTTCTTGGGTGAGTGGTAGTGTAGTGGGGTGTGTGGTAGTGTGGTGGGGTGTGTGATAGTGTGGTGGGGTGTGTGGTAGTTTGGTGGGGTCGTGTGGTAATGTGGTTGGGTGTGTGATAGTGTGGTGGGGTTGTGTGGTAGTGTGGTGGGGTGTGTGGTAGTGTGGTGGGAATGTATGATAGGACGGGGGGTTTGTGGTTGCGTTATGGGGTGTATGGTAGTGTGGTGGGGTGTGTGGTAGTTTGGTTAGGTGTTTAGTAGTGTGGTGGGGTGTGCGGTAGTGTGTTGGGGTGTGTGGTAGTGTCGTGGGGAGTGTGGTAGTGGGGGGTGTGGTAGTGTGATGGGGTGTGTGGCAGTGTGGTGGGGTGTTTGGTAGTGTGATGGGGTGTGTGGTTGTGTGGTGGGGTAGTGTGGTAGTGTGGTTGGGGTGTGGTAGTGTGGTAGGGTTGTGTGGTAGTGTGGTGGGGTGTGTGGTAGTGTAGTGGTGAGTGTGGTAGTGTGAGGGGTGTGTGGTAGTGAGGTCGGGTTTTGGTAGTGTGGTGGGGTATGTGGTAGTGAGGTGGGGTGTGTGTAGTATTCTTGGACGTGTGGTAGTGTGGTGGGGTTGATTGGTTGTGTGGTGGGGTATGTGGTAGTGTAGTGGGGTGTGTGGTAGTGTGGTGGGGGTGTTTGGTAGTGTGGTAGGGTGTGTGGTAGTGTCGTGGGGTGTGTGGTAGTGTGGTGGGGTGTGTGGTAGTGTAGTGGGGAGTGCAGTAGTGGGGGGTGTGATAGTTTGGTGGGGTTGTGTGGTAGTGTGGTGGGGTGTGTGGCAGCGTGGTGGGGGTGTTTGGTATATTGGTGGGGTGTGTGGTACTGTGGTAGGGTGTGCGTAGTGTTCTGGGGTGTGTGGTACTGTTCTGGGGTTGTGTGGTAGTGTGGTGGGAGGCGTTGTTGTGTGGTGGGGTGTGTGGTAGTGTCGTGGGGTGTGTGTAGTGTGTTGGGGTGTGTGGAAGTGTGGTGGGGTGTGTGGTAGGGTGGTGGTGGTGTTCTGTGGTAGTGTGGTGAGGTTGTGTGGTAGTGTGGTGGGGCGTGTGGTAGTGTGGTGGGGTGTGTGTAGTGTTCTGGGGTGTGTGGTAATGTTGTGGGGTGTGTGGTAATGTATTGGGGTTGTGTGGTAGTGCCGTGGGGTGTGTGGTAGTGTTGTGGGGGTGTGTGTTAGTGTGGTCGGGTCGTATGGTAGTGTAGTGGAGTGAGTGGTAATGTGGTGGGGTTGTGTGGTAGTGTGGTGGGGTTGTGTTGTAGTGTGGTGGGGTTTGTATTAGTAAGGTGGGGTGTGTGGTAGTGTGGTGGGGCTGTGTGGTAGTGTGGTGGGATTGTGTGGTAGTGTGGTGGGGTTTGTGGTAGTGCGGTAGGGATGTGTAGTATTGTGGTGGGGTGTGTGGTAATGTGGTAGTGTATTGGGGTGTGTGGTAGTGTGATGGGGTTTGTAGTAGTGTGGTGGGGTGTGTGGTAGTGTGGTGGGGTGTGTCGTAGTGATGTGGGGTGTGTGGTAGTGTGGTGGGGTGTTTGGTAGTGTGTTGGGGTGTGTGGTATTGTGGTGGGGTCATGTGGTAGTATGGTTGGGTGTGCGGTAGTGTGGTGGGGTTGTATGGGAGAGTGGTTTGATTGTGTGGTAGTGTGGTGGGGTTTGTGGTAGCGTCGTGGGGTTTGTGGTAGTGAGGTGGGGTATGTGGTAGTGTGGTGGTGTTGTGTGGTAGTGAGGTGGGTTGTGTGGTAGTGTGGTGGGGTGTGTGGTAGTGTACTCACCTATTTGTACTCACCTATTTGTGCTTGCGGGGGTTGAGCTTTGGCTCTTTGGTCCCGCCTCTCAACTGTCAATCAACTGGTGTACAGATTCCTGAGCCTACTGGGCTCTATCATATCTACATTTAAAACTGTGTATGGAGTCAGCCTCCACCACATCACTGCCTAATGCATTCCATCCGTTAACTACTCTGACACTAAAAAAGTTCCTTCTAACGTCTCTGTGGCTCATGTGAGTACTCAGTTTCCACCTGTGTCCCCCTTGTTCGCGTCCCACCAGTGTTGAATAGTTTATCCTTGTTTACCCGGTCGATTCCTCTGAGGATTTTGGAGGTTGTGATCATGTCTCCCCTTACTCTTCTGTCTTCCAGTGTCGTAAGGTGCATTTCCCGCAGCCTTTCCTCGTAACTCATGCCTCTTAGTTCTGGGACTAGTCTAGTGGCATACCTTTGGACTTTTTCCAGCATCGTCTTGTGCTTGACAAGGTACGGGCTCTATGCTGGGGCCGCATACTCCAGGATTGGTCTTACATATGTGGTGTACAAGATTCTGAATGATTCCTTACACAGGTTCCTGAACGGTGTTCTGATGTTAGCCAGCCTCGCATATGCCGCAGACGTTATTCTTTTTATGTGGGCTTCAGGAGACAGGTTTGGTGTGATATCAACTCCAAGATCTTTCTCTCTGTTCGTTTCATTAAGTACTTCATCTCCTATTCTGTATCCTGTGTTTGGCCTCCTATTTCCACCACCTAGTTTCATTACTTTGCATTTACTCGGGTTGAACTTCAACAGCCATTTGTTGGACCATTCACTCAGTCTGTCTAGGTCATCTTGTAGCCTCCTACTATCGTCCTCAGTTTCAATCCTCCTCATAATTTTTGCATCATCGGCAAACATTGAGAGAAACGATTCTATACCCTCTGGAAGATCATTTACATATATCAGAAACAGTATAGGTCCAAGGACTGACCCCTGCGGTACTCCACTCGTAACGTCTCGCCAATCTGAGACCTCACCCCTCACACTGACTCGTTGTCTCCTGTTACTTAGGTACTCCTGTATCCAACGGAGTACCTTCCCTTTCACTCCAGCCTGCATCTCCAGTTTTTTCACTAGCCTCTTGTGTGGCACTGTGTCAAGGGCTTTCTGACAATCCAAAAATATGCAGTCTGCCCACCCTTCTCTTTCTTGCCTTATTTTTGTTGCCTGGTCGTAGAATTCAAGTAACCCTGTGAGGCAGGACCTGCCATCCCTGAATCCATGTTGATGCTGTGTTACAAAGTTCTTTCGCTCCAGATGTTCCACTAGCTTTCTTCGCACAATCTTCTCCATCAACTTGCATGGTATGCAGGTTAGGGACACTGGTCTGTAATTAAGTGCATCCTGTCTATCCCCTTTCTTGTATATCGGAGTGTGGTAGTGTATTGGGTTGTGTGGTAGTATGGTGGGGTGTGATGGGGTGTGTGGAAGTGGGTGGGGTGTGTGTAGTGTTCTGGGGTGTGTGGTAATGCTGTGGGGTGTGTGGTAGTGTCGAGGGGTGTGTAGTAGTGTGGTGGGGTTGTGTGGTAGTGTGGTGGGGTGTGTGTTAGTGTGGTAGGGCTGTGTGGTCGTGTGGTGGGGTTTGTGGTAGTGAGATGGGGTGTGTGGTAGTGTGGTGAGGTTGTGTAGTAGTGTGGTGGGTTGTGTGGTGGTATGGTGGGGTGTGTGGTAGTGTGGTGGGGTTGTGTGGTAGTGTGGTGGAGTGTGTGGTAGTGTGTTGGTGAGTGTGGTAGTGTGGGTGGTAGTGTGGTGGGATTTTGGTAGTGTGGTGGGGTGTGTGGTAGTGAGATGGAGTGTGTGTAGTGTTCTTGGGTGAGTGGTAGTGTGGTGGGGTGTGTGGTAGTGTGGTGGGGTGTGTGATAGTGTGGTGGGGTGTGTGGTAGTTTGGTGGGGTCGTGTGGTAATGTGGTTGGGTGTGTGATAGTGTGGTGGGGTTGTGTGGTAGTGTGGTGGGGTGTGTGGTAGTGTGGTGGGAATGTATGGTAGGACGGGGGGTTTGTGGTTGCGTTATGGGGTGTATGGTAGTGTGGTGGGGTGTGTGGTAGTTTGGTTGGGTGTTTAGTAGTGTGGTGGGGTATGCGGTAGTGTGGTGGGTTGTGTGGTAGTGTCGTGGGGAGTTTGGTAGTGGGGGGTGTGGTAGTGTGATGGGGTGTGTGGCAGTGTGGTGGGGTGTTTGGTAGTGTGATGGGGTGTGTATTACTGTGGTGGGGTGTGTGTAGTGTTCTGGGGGGTGTAGTATTGTTGTGGGGTGTGTGATAGTGTGGTGGGGTTGTGTGGTACTGTTGTTGGGTTGTGTGGTAGTGTGGTGGGGTGGGTTGTAGTGTGGTGGGGTGTGTGGTAGTGTGGTGGGGGTGTGTGGTTGTGTGGTGGGGTAGTGTGGTAGTGTGGTTGGGGTGTGGTAGTGTGGTAGGATTGTGTGGTAGTGTGGTGGGGTGTGTGGTAGTTTAGTGGTGAATGTGGTAGTGTGAGGGGTGTGTGGTAGTGAGGTCGGGTTTTGGTAGTATGGTGGGGTATGTGGTAGTAAGGTGGGGTGTGTGTAGTATTCTTGGACGTGTGGTAGTGTGGTGGGGTTGATTGGTTGTGTGGTGGGGTATGTGGTAGTGTAGTGGGGTGTGTGGTAGTGTGGTGGGGGTGTTTGGTAGTGTGGTAGGGTGTGTGGTAGTGTCGTGGGGTGTGTGGTAGTGTGGTGGGGTGTGTGGTAGTGTAGTTGGGAGTGCAGTAGTGGGGGGTGTGATAGTTTGGTGGGGTTGTGTGGTAGTGTGGTGGGGTGTGTGGCAGCGTGGTGGGGGTGTTTGGTATATTGGTGGGGTGTGTGGTACTGTGGTAGGGTGTGTGTAGTGTTCTGGGGTGTGTGGTACTGTTCTGGGGTTGTGTGGTAGTGTGGTGGGAGGCGTTGTTGTGTGGTGGGGTGTGTGGTAGTGTCGTGGGGTGTGTGTAGTGTGTTGGGGTGTGTGGAAGTGTGGTGGGGTGTGTGGTAGGGTGGTGGTGGTGTTCTGTGGTAGTGTGGTGAGGTTGTGTGGTAGTGTGGTGGGGCGTGTGGTAGTGTGGTGGGGTGTGTGTAGTGTTCTGGGGTGTGTGGTAATGTTGTGGGGTGTGTGGTAATGTATTGGGGTTGTGTGGTAGTGCCGTGGGGTGTGTGGTAGTGTTGTGGGGGTGTGTGTTATATAGTGTGGTCGGGTCGTATGGTAGTGTAGTGGAGTGAGTGGTAATGTGGTGGGGTTGTGTGGTAGTGTGGTGGGGTTGTGTTGTAGTGTGGTGGGGTTTGTATTAGTAAGGTGGGGTGTGTGGTAGTGTGGTGGGGCTGTGTGGTAGTGTGGTGGGATTGTGTGGTAGTGTGGTGGGGTTTGTGGTAGTGCGGTAGGGATGTGTAGTATTGTGGTGGGGTGTGTGGTAATGTGGTAGTGTATTGGGGTGTGTGGTAGTGTGATGGGGTTTGTAGTAGTGTGGTGGGGTGTGTGGTAGTGTGGTGGGGTGTGTCGTAGTGATGTGGGGTGTGTGGTAGTGTGGTGGGGTGTTTGGTAGTGTGTTGGGGTGTGTGGTATTGTGGTGGGGTCATGTGGTAGTATGGTTGGGTGTGCGGTAGTGTGGTGGGGTTGTATGGGAGAGTGGTTTGATTGTGTGGTAGTGTGGTGGGGTTTGTGGTAGCGTCGTGGGGTTTGTGGTAGTGAGGTGGGGTATGTGGTAGTGTGGTGGTGTTGTGTGGTAGTGAGGTGGGTTGTGTGGTAGTGTGGTGGGGTGTGTGGTAGTGTACTCACCTATTTGTACTCACCTATTTGTGCTTGCGGGGGTTGAGCTTTGGCTCTTTGGTCCCGCCTCTCAACTGTCAATCAACTGGTGTACAGATTCCTGAGCCTACTGGGCTCTATCATATCTACATTTAAAACTGTGTATGGAGTCAGCCTCCACCACATCACTGCCTAATGCATTCCATCCGTTAACTACTCTGACACTAAAAAAGTTCCTTCTAACGTCTCTGTGGCTCATGTGAGTACTCAGTTTCCACCTGTGTCCCCCTTGTTCGCGTCCCACCAGTGTTGAATAGTTTATCCCTGTTTACCCGGTCGATTCCTCTGAGGATTTTGGAGGTTGTGATCATGTCTCCCCTTACTCTTCTGTCTTCCAGTGTCGTAAGGTGCATTTCCCGCAGCCTTTCCTCGTAACTCATGCCTCTTAGTTCTGGGACTAGTCTAGTGGCATACCTTTGGACTTTTTCCAGCATCGTCTTGTGCTTGACAAGGTACGGGCTCTATGCTGGGGCCGCATACTCCAGGATTGGTCTTACATATGTGGTGTACAAGATTCTGAATGATTCCTTACACAGGTTCCTGAACGGTGTTCTGATGTTAGCCAGCCTCGCATATGCCGCAGACGTTATTCTTTTTATGTGGGCTTCAGGAGACAGGTTTGGTGTGATATCAACTCCAAGATCTTTCTCTCTGTTCGTTTCATTAAGTACTTCATCTCCTATTCTGTATCCTGTGTTTGGCCTCCTATTTCCACCACCTAGTTTCATTACTTTGCATTTACTCGGGTTGAACTTCAACAGCCATTTGTTGGACCATTCACTCAGTCTGTCTAGGTCATCTTGTAGCCTCCTACTATCGTCCTCAGTTTCAATCCTCCTCATAATTTTTGCATCATCGGCAAACATTGAGAGAAACGATTCTATACCCTCTGGAAGATCATTTACATATATCAGAAACAGTATAGGTCCAAGGACTGACCCCTGCGGTACTCCACTCGTAACGTCTCGCCAATCTGAGACCTCACCCCTCACACTGACTCGTTGTCTCCTGTTACTTAGGTACTCCTGTATCCAACGGAGTACCTTCCCTTTCACTCCAGCCTGCATCTCCAGTTTTTTCACTAGCCTCTTGTGTGGCACTGTGTCAAAGGCTTTCTGACAATCCAAAAATATGCAGTCTGCCCACCCTTCTCTTTCTTGCCTTATTTTTGTTGCCTGGTCGTAGAATTCAAGTAACCCTGTGAGGCAGGACCTGCCATCCCTGAATCCATGTTGATGCTGTGTTACAAAGTTCTTTCGCTCCAGATGTTCCACTAGCTTTCTTCGCACAATCTTCTCCATCAACTTGCATGGTATGCAGGTTAGGGACACTGGTCTGTAATTCAGTGCATCCTGTCTATCCCCTTTCTTGTATATCGGAGTGTGGTAGTGTATTGGGTTGTGTGGTAGTATGGTGGGGTGTGTGGTAGTGTGATGGGGTGTGTGGAAGTGGGTGGGGTGTGTGTAGTGTTCTGGGGTGTGTGGTAATGCTGTGGGGTGTGTGGTAGTGTCGAGGGGTGTGTAGTAGTGTGGTGGGGTTGTGTGGTAGTGTGGTGGGGTGTGTGTTAGTGTGGTAGGGCTGTGTGGTCGTGTGGTGGGGTTTGTGGTAGTGAGATGGGGTGTGTGGTAGTGTGGTGAGGTTGTGTAGTAGTGTGGTGGGTTGTGTGGTGGTATGGTGGGGTGTGTGGTAGTGTGGTGGGGTGTGTGGTAGTGAGCAGGGTGTGTGTGGTAGTGAGGTGGGGTCGTGTTGTAGTATGGTGGGGTGTGTCGTAGTGTGGTGGGGTTGTGTAGTATAGTGATGGGGTGTGTGGTAGTTTGGTGGGGGTGTGTGTTAGTGTGGTGGGGTGTGTGGTAGCGTGGTGGGGTGAGTAGTACTGTGGTGAAGGTATGTGGTAGTCTTTAGGGGTGTGTGGTAGTTTGGAGGGGTGTATGGTAGTGTGGTGGGGTGGATACTCACCTAGTTGTACTCACCTAGTTGTGTTTGCGGGGGTTGAACTCTGGCTCTTTGGTCCCGCCTCTCAACCGTCAATCAACAAAGTGTGGTGGGGTGCGTTGTAGTGTGGTGGGTTGCGTGGTAGTGTGGTGGGGTGTGTGGTAGTGTAGTGGTGAGTGTGGTAGTGTGAGGGGTGTGTGGTAGTGTGGTGGGGTTTTGGTAGTGTGGTGGGGTATGTGGTAGTGAGGTGGGGTGTGTGTAGTGTTCTTGGACGTGTGGTAGTGTGGTGGGGTGTGTGCTAGTGTAGTGGGGTTGATTGGTTGTGTGGTAGTGTGGTGGGGTGTGTGGTAGTGTGGTGGGGTGTTTGGTAGTGTGGTGGGGTGTGTGGTAGTTAGGTAGGGGTGTGTGGTAGTTTGGAGGGGTGTATGGTAGTGTTGTGGGGTGTGTGGTAGTGTGATGGGGCGTGTGGTAGTGTGATGGGATTGTATGGTGCTGTGGTGTATGGAAGTGTGGTAGTGTGGTGGGGTGTGTGGTAATGTGGTGGGGTTGTGTGGTAGTGTGGTCAGGTCGTGTGGTAGTGTAGTATGGTGTGTGGTAGTGTGGGGGAGTTGTGCGGTGGGGTGTGTGATAGTGTGGTGGTGTTTGTGGTAGTGTGGTGGTGGTATGTGGTTGTGGTGGGGTTGTGTGGTAGTGAGGTGGGGTGTGTAGTAGTGTGGTGAGGTGTGTGGTAGGGTATTGGGGTATTTAGTTGTGTGGTGGGGTGTGTGGTAGTGTGGTGGGGTTGATTGGTTGTGTGATGGGTTGTGTGGTAGTGTGGTGGGGTGTGTGGTAGTGTGGTGGGGTGTGTGGTAGTGTGGTGGGATTGTATGGTAGGATGGTTGGGTTTGTAGTTGTGTTATGGGGTGTATGGTAGTGTGGTGGGGTGTGTGGTAGTGTGGTGGGGTGTTTGGTAGTGTGATGGGGTGTGTGGTAGTGTGGTGGGGTGTGTGGTAGTGTAGTGGAGAGTGTGGTAGTGGGGGATGTGGTAGTGTTGTGTGGTTGTGTGATGGGGTGTGTGGCAATGTGGTGGGGTGTGTGTAGTGTTGTGGGGTGTGTGGTACTGTGGTGGGGTGTGTTTAGTGTTCTGGGGTGTGTGGTAGTGTGGTGTGTTGTAGTGTGTTGGGGTTTGTTATAATGTGGTGTGGATGTGTGGTAGTGTTGTGGTGTAGTGTGGTGGGATGTGTGGTAGTGTGGTGGGGTGTTGGATATTTCCAACACCGAATACAACACTGTTGTATTCTCATTACTTATTACTAACCATACTAATTATTGTAGTAAGTAAAATTAACAACACGTAGAATTCTCATGTACTAATAATCTCATCTGTGCAGTAGGCTAGAATTCTCACGTCACCTGACGCCAGTATTGCGTCAGATTTCCTTACAGTAAACACATTATATCCAATGTATGTGCGAATTAAATTCAATTCTCCATAATTAAAGCATTCTGTATGATAACTAATTGCAGATGAATTGAGTTCCAACTAAAAGCCGAATAGAGCATTGGAGTCATAGCGTCTATCTCGTAATAATGTTAACGTCACCAATGAATGCCATGGGGAGACATTAATTCCTCTCCTTTATATATTTACTATTCTTGAACTGGTAAATAATAATATTTCCTTCCTCTAAATTATAAACCCGTCCAGTCTACAACGTTTCAAGCGTAAATGCGAGAAATATTAATGTTCGACACAATAATTTGTTTTATGAACGTGGACTCGGCGTGGGTAGAGGAAGGCCAGCTCAGTACACGTGGTGAGCCGTTCAAGGGCAGACCTGCGCTTACCGTACTCATAAGAAGACGCCATTGTCCAGCAACTAGGGCAGGCGTTATCCATCCTCAGATGAAAGTCGCTCCTGTGAGGCGTGAATAACCTTGCAGACAGTATCTTCAGCTAGTGCTGGTGTCAAATAAGGAGCCCTTTGACTTGGTTCCTGACGACACGTGACCAGCCAGCGAAGCGCGTCACTATCCAGGATAGGGTTAACCAGAGCCTGGGACGCGAAGCACGGCAATCTTAATACTTATACAGTGCCCACAGCTAAGTATATTCTTTTATGTGATGCATCTGGTAAAAGGTCTAATAGTAGCAGGGTGATTGTCCGTTATGAAGCGCAATAACATTTAATAACAGGTGATTAAAATTTGTCACCTGTAATCCTTAATTTTCTTGACTATATAAATTCAGTAGGTAAATCAATTGCTACTGTAAAATATTTGTCTTGCAGCACGAGAGAAGAACTCTCCATGCGGCCTTCTCACATGTTAACCCGTTACCCTCGTCAGGTGACCGAGTTCTGAGAATAAGAGGAACTTCCATGGCTTTCTAAAGGAATCTTCATCAAGCTAAGATTTATTTCCTTTTATGATTCTATTGCAATTTTGTGTACAGAATTCTTTGGGATAATATGTGGTTTAATGTAATTCATTACTATGCTCATAATCTATGTTCCCCTTTATGGTAAGGATAACAGTTTCAATATTAGTTTATAGGATTAGATTATTATTAATTGAATTAGTGAACGAACCACACTAATTCCTGGACGTACTTTCCTCCAGTAATAACCCCCCAATGTAGGTGTTTGAGGTTTATTTTCATTTAATAATACAGCCCACTAATTATTTCTATGATCATAAATTCCAGTATTTTTATCCATAGTTAATGGTTTCATCTTGGAATTATCCTAATGATCAGAAATTCTCAGTTTCCCTCTTTACTATAAAAGCGGGAGGTCCTTCGTAATTTAATTTACTACATTAATATTTAAATAATCAGATTCAAGCCCAAATATCCCACATTATGGTCCTTCGAACCGGATAGGCATTAAATTTATAACTAAAATATTAACCATTAATAACTAATCCTTGTGTGATAGAAGCTAGACTAACTATTTAATTAATTGTGTCAACTAACAGTGTAACACATCAGTTAGCCTAGATCACACTAATATATTGCTACTTTCACCTCATGTGTAAGGTAGCTTCAGTGGGTCATTGCCAATGTCCCACAACATTTAGACCTACACTTCATACTGAAGTAGAATCTTTAGGTCACCAAGAGCAACAGCTCATAACCTTATATTAATCACTAACACCAATTAAGTGTTAACCATTTAGGCTATACCAATGATTCAATATATGGCTGTCAGCAGACTGTCCATTATAGCCTGAATCCATGTTAAAATTACTGATTCACTCAAGTCAGTGGATCATTAACATTTAGGGATCCAGTATACTAATATAAATTACTGATCTCATACTAGTTAATCATTACTAACCTTGATAATATTTTATTCCACAATCAGGAGTACATTCAGGAGTTAGATAATATTTACGGCAGTAGAATACTTGCCAAACACAATCAATTCTTTTGTGTTCATTTAATTTCTTATACACATAATTACACAAGTGTATATTATATAAAATACAAAAACCCAAAAATACAGCACAATTATTTGCACATTACTGCACCATAATATAATCTTTGCCAACCTTCAGTAGGTAGCAATTTAGGCTGTGATTGTGTTGAATTTGGCACAAGCACAGACTAAATATAGTTGTAGTTTCTCAAGTAGAAATTCTCACGACTAGGCTTGAGCTAGTTAGTGATATATATTATTCTTTTGTGCTGACCCTATCAAGGGTGGGATTAACCATTTATTGTGTAATTATTTTATTGCATATTTCTATGTATGTCTTTGAGTGTTACTGTAAGTCTGCTACCCATCCGAGGCTGATTTAGAAGAGCTAAGCTGAGGAACACCTGTAGTGAGATCAAGGTACCACTCAAATCTTAGTTGCTTATTATTAGGTAGGTAGCTAACCTCTAAACGAGGTAAATTACAACCAGCCTCAAGAAATATTAGGCTGTCAATACTTATACCTGCTCTTCATCAAGGAGCAGACTATAGCTATACCACTAGCTACATAAGCCCTATTAGGCTGTCAATAATTATACCTGCTCTACATCAAGGAGCAGACACCATAGCTATACCACTAGCTACATAAGCCCTATCAGGCTCAATTTACCGCAAGAATGAATCCTTTAGAAAGGAACGCAAGATTCTTGATAGCTCTTCAACTCCAGCTAGGAAAACAGTTTATCAAATGTGACAACTGTGTAGAAACTGACCCAGATTACGTCTACAGAATAGCAAGTTCCATAAGGAACGCTAACAAAAGATATGACTATATCAAGACTGTAATCGAGTCCCACAGGAATTTACTCCAAGTCGGTCATACTGTCTCAGACGACTTATGTCTAACAGAATCTGAACTTGATGACTATGAATGTATCGTTCAAACCAGGTTAGACCAATATGATAAGGTGCTTGCGAGACTAGATATTCCCGAGTGGATAGATCAGTTCATTAATAGACCTGTATCCAGGTTAACACTTTGTTCAGATGAAATACCTGAACTAATTCAAGACGAGGAGAATCCTCTAATCAATGCGGATCACTATACAGGATCAACAACTGAAGTTCAACCTTCATTTTCTAACCTCTCATCTAATACAACTTCATGTGATGATTTGTTTACTGAGTCTGATCAAATTTCAGACTACTCTTCTCAATGTTCCCTGGATTCTATAAGTTCAATACATAATGCTACTGAATTAACTAGCTTATCACCAGAACCCAGAGAAACAAGTGAAGCTGCAATAATCAGTGAATCTGAACCAGAAAATGATAAAGCTAATGCTGCAGCAGCAGTCGAAGCTGTAATCAAAGCTGAGGCTAAGCAAGAAGCCTTAAGCAACACAAGTAATGGTCACAATTGCTCACAACAGCCTTCTAAAGCAAGTGCTAACAATGAGAAGACTATTATAAACCTTGTGCACCAATTATTAAATTTATCTTCACCAGAACAATCAGTTGACTCTCTACAAGCTTTTAGTTTCCAGCTTGAGTCACTGATAAATTCTTTCAGTAAAGAGGTGGCTCACCCAACTACTGAAAGGATGACTAAAATTATCATCCAAAGAAAATTGTCTGGTGACACACTTAATAAACTATATGTATACCAGAATGGCAATACCCTGTCAATGCAGGATATATTTACAGGTTTGCGTAATATGAGCAATCATACAGCAGACCAAGCAATTAATGCTGAATCTGAATGCACCAAAACTGTACCTACATCAGTTTCCTTACCTGAAACTCCTCAAGTGACACTGTCACTAGGTAACAAAGGTGCTAATAATCCATGTAACAACAATCAGTCAAATACTGATTCATCAGTGAGGCCTAAGAGTCCCACAGGTGCTCCTAAGAGACCTAATAGTCCAAAGAGCACTGCTAATAACTCCACAGGTGCTCCTAAGAGACCTATTAGTCCAAAGAGCACTCCCAAGAGCCTGTTAATGGTTCCCCAGAGTACACCAAGTACTCCCAAGAGAATAAATAACAAGCAAATGCAAGCAACAAAACCATCACAACCTGCAAATACTGTTTTACCTAAATCGGTAACCCCTAAACGATCTGTAGGATGGGGAATGTGCTTGTTTTGCAATCAAAACCATTCTCTGTACAAATGTACTAATTATCCTAATAGAGACACAAGAGTCAGACGACTCAAACAGTTACACAAATGTACTAGGTGTCTCAAACCACATAATGTTAACAGCTGTGACACCCCACTGAACACCTGCAACAGGTGTAGAAGGGGCAAGCATCATGCTGCACTGTGCAAATTAGTTAGGACTAATTATGTCAATCCTAGAATAGGACGTAGAGAATCTACACCAGTACAGTGCTGCAAGGTGCGAGATGTGTACAGCGTAACTTCCCAAGCATCTCAAGTGGATGCTGCTTTGCCTACTGCCCAACTTCAAGTGAAGAACAGAGGAGCCAAGATCACCATACGTGGACTATTTGATCAAGGTTCCCAGAGAACTTTCATTACTCAAAGGGCAGCAGAGGCACTTAATTTACAACCAATAGGACAGGTAAAATTAAACTTGTCAGGGTCCATGATAAATCGAGGAACCCATGAATACTCAGTAGTTCAACCGCTTGTATGACTAGGTAGTCATGCCAAGGCTGTCCAAGCCATTGTTGTAGATCAAATACCTTTAGACTTACATATTAAGGGTCTGGGGTACACAGCCCACTTCCTGCAGGAACGTGAAATTAATTTGGCTGACAACAAGTTAATGTCTGACCGCCTTAACAATGTAGATGTACTAGTAGGAGCCGACTACTATTACCAGTTCATAACTGGACATGTTAAACGATTGGGAATGAATATGCTCCAATCTGCAGGAGGCTACTTACTTACTGGTAAAGTTCTGAATGTGAACAAGCCTATACCTGCCAATAATAAATTAGTCAGCAGTAAATCAATTCTCCAGCAGTAAGCTAAAGGGAGAAACACAGCTGAGTAATAAACTCAGATTGAATGTAGTGCAATTGATACTCGCCGGGATGTTCATAGCTCTCAGTGAAAACCAATGGTCCGTACTCAAACAAGTACAAGTCACAACGACCAAACCATTGAATTCACTGCAGTCCTAGAATTATTCTCGACAAGTAGTAGTTGACAACACTCTGTCTTCCTAGTTAAATTGTAATGTTGGGCTAGAGAATCTAGTACCCCCTAGGTAATTAATAATGTTAGGCTAGAGAATCTAGCACTTAATGCCACTGGCATTTCCTGAATTTAGTAATTCTATGAAGTCGTCAAGCAACTTCAGTAATTACAAATTCACTAGGACCACTGGTCCACTATACTTGCGCTTAAATGTTTGCCAAGAAAACCTTCTTAATACCATGTTTTCTGCACTAAGAGTTAGTGATAAATACTTGCATTAATTGTTTGAGTTTTTTTTTTCTTTCGTTTCTGCTTATTTAGTGTAGGAGCGCAGCACGAACAAACTTGCAAACTTACTAATATGTAAGCGAATTTACAGAAAACTAATATGTTTAATGCATTATCGTTAAACATTAGCATTGTTAATTAACATGCTTCCTGAGCTTAATATAGCTCACCCTAGAATTAACGTAATAATATGAGTGCTCGTTCACCATGCGTACGAGCTTAATATTGCTCGTCATGACAATTGAATGACAAAACTCCACCTCGATAATTCGAGTTCACTGTAACTCACCCTGTTAGCACTGCTAACGAGCTCACTGCAGCTCACCCTGTTAGCACTGCTAACGAGCTCACTGCAGCTCACCCTGTTAACGAGCTCACTGTAGCTCACCCTGTCAACACTGTTGACGAGTTCACTGTAACTCACCATGTTCACGAGTTCAATATAGCTCGACCTATTAATGAGCTCAATACTGCTCACAATGTTAATTTGAGTACATTTTTGCTCACAATTAGCTTAGTCCCTTATTTAGGTAGGTTAGAAATTCAAACCATTTATTTAGGTAGGCTTAGGGACTTTAGTAGTGTCAACTGAGTACTAGCCTAATCTGTACTCACCATTAATTACAGTTGACTATACTTATAGAGACTGATTTAATAAACTCAAATTCATGTAAAGGTGATTTCGTATTAACCAGTTTACAGTGTCAAGCCTATGAGCTGCCATTTAATTAGCTCATAAGTCAGAATGACTAGGCTACTAATCTCACTGTCGACTCAGAATTTTCCTTGATTTAATGAATAAACTTTTCAGTTCTCTATTTTTCTATTATTTAGCTAGTTAGCAAATTAGTTGTACCATCAGTCAGCATGACTACTGCACGGCAGTGCACATTAAATTCAATTTCCTCATTTGAATTTGGGGTGATCGTGATGCTGCGTGATGTTATTGTCTAGTAACTCAATAGTTACAAGTCACAGCGACCCTAGACAGTGACCTTACTGTAGTGTCATAGTCTCCTTGTTCTTAAATGACTAATAACACTTTACTGTATAATCATACAATAGTGTTATCAGTTCTTAGGAACTTATTCTGAGTTTACCTATGATTCAGCAGCTACGTAATACACCATTACATGTCACTGCGACCCTAGTTGTTGAGTTTATTGTGAGCTTTAGAGTGTTCCTGATTACCGATAACTTAATCATTTAATGTTTCAATATTTAATACATGTTTCCACTAAGGGAAACTACAAGCCTATTATAGTTCTCAACTAAGAGCAATTCTATAAATATTGTGTAGGCTACAAGCAACATGTTTCATTTGACATGTAAATAGCAAGACTCAAGTTCTTGTAAGTCCTTGATAAATCCGGGACGTTCGTTATGTGTGTACTAACATACTAACATATTAATGTACTAATCTTAATATCACTTCGGGATAGGTCAGTACAACACAGTACACTACGACCCTAGAATCCTCCCCCCGGAGTTATGTTGGATATTTCCAACACCGAATACAACACTGTTGTATTCTCATTACTTATTACTAACCATACTAATTATTGTAGTAAGTAAAATTAACAACACGTAGAATTCTCATGTACTAATAATCTCATCTGTGCAGTAGGCTAGAATTCTCACGTCACCTGACGCCAGTATTGCGTCAGATTTCCTTACAGTAAACACATTATATCCAATGTATGTAAGAATTAAATTCAATTCTCCATAATTAAAGCATTCTGTATGATAACTAATTGCAGATGAATTGAGTTCCAACTAAAAGCTGAATAGAGCGTTGGAGTCATAGCGTCTATCTCGTAATAATGTTAAAGTCACCAATGAATGCCATGGGGAGACATTAATTCCTCTCCCTGATATATTTACTATTCTTGAACTGGTAAATAATAATATTTTCTTCCTCTAAATAATAAACCCGTCCAGTCTACAACGTTTCAAGCGTAAATGCGAGAAATATTAATGTTCGACACAATAATTTGTTTTATGAACGCGGACTCGGCGTAGGTAGAGGAAGGCCAGCTCAGTACACGTGCTGAACCGTTCAAGGGCAGACCTGCGCTTACCGTACTCATAAGAAGACGCCATTGTCCAGCAACTAGGGCAGGCGTTATCCATCCT
This sequence comes from Procambarus clarkii, assembly GCF_040958095.1. Taxonomy (NCBI): domain Eukaryota; kingdom Metazoa; phylum Arthropoda; class Malacostraca; order Decapoda; family Cambaridae; genus Procambarus; species Procambarus clarkii. The sequence goes on from NC_091193.1 coordinate 35,529,671, forward strand.
CAGATGAAAGTCGCCACTGTGAGGCGTGAATAACCTTGCAGACAGTATCTTCAGCTAGTGCTGGTGTCAAATAAGGAGCCCTTTGACTTGGTTCCTGACGACACGTGACCAGCCAGCGAAGCGCGTCACCATCCAGGATAGGGTTAACCAGAGCCTGGGACGCGAAGCACGGCAATCTTAATACTTATACAGTGCCCACAGCTAAGTATATTCTTTTATGTGATGCATCAGGTAAAAGGTCTAATAGTAGCAGGGTGATTGTCCGTTATGAAGCGCGATAACATCTAATAACAGGTGATTAAAATTTGTCACCTGTAATCCTTAATTTTCTTGACTATATAAATTCAGTAGGTAAATCAATTGCTACTGTAAAATATTTGTCTTGCAGCACGAGAGAAGAATTCTCCATGCGGCCTTCTCACATGTTAACCCGTTACCCTCGTCAGTCGACCGAGTTCTGAGAATAAGAGGAACTTCCATGGCTTTCTAAAGGAATCTTCATCAAGCTAAGATTTATTTCCTTTTATGATTCTATTGCAATTTTGTGTACAGAATTCTTTGGGATAATATGTGGTTTACTGTAATTCATTACTATGCTCATAATCTATGTTCCCCTTTATGGTAAGGATAACAGTTTCAATATTAGTTTATAGGATTAGATTATTATTAATTGAATTAGTGAACGAACCACACTAATTCCTGGACGTACTTACCTTCAGTAATAACCCCCCAATGTAGGTGTTTGAGGTTTGTTTTCATTTAATAATACAGCCCATTAATTATTTCTATGATCATAAATTCCAGTATTTTTATCCATAGTTACTGGTTTCATCTTGGAATTATCTAATGATCAGAAATTCTCAGTTTCACTCTTTACTATAAAAGCGGGTGGTCCTTCGTAATTTAATTTACTACATTAATATTTAAATAATCAGATTCAAGCCCAAATATCCCACATGGGGTTGATTCGTAGTTTTGTGGGGTTGTGTGGTATTGTGGTGGGGTGTGTGGTAGTGTGGTGGGGTGTGTGGTAGTTGGTGGGGTGTGTGTAGTGTTCTGGGGTGTGTGGTAATGCTGTGGGGTGTGTGGTAGTGTCGAGGGGGTGTGTAGTAGTGTGGTGGGGTTGTGTGGTGGAGTGTGTGGTTAGTGGGGTGGGGTTGTGTGGTAGTGTGGTGGGGTGTGTGTTAGTGTGGTGTGGCTGTGTTGTCGTGTGGTGGGGTTTGTGGTAGTGAGATGGGGTGTGTGGTAGTGTGGTGGGGTTGTGTAGTAGTGTGGTGGGGTGTGTGGTGGTATGGTGGGGTGTGTAGTATTGTGGTGGGTGTATGGTAGTGAACAGGGGTTGTGTGGTAGTGAGGTGGGGTCGTGTGGTAGCATGGTGGGGTGTGTGGAAGTGTGGTGGGGTTGTGTAGTATAGTGATGGGGTGTGTGGTAGTTTAGTGGGGGGTGTGTATTTGTGTGGTGGGGTGTGTGGTAGCGTGGTGGGGTGCGTAGTACTGTGGTAAAGGTGTGTGGTAGTGTGGAGGGGTGTGTGGTAGTTAGGTGGGGTGTGTGGTAGTTTGGAGGAGTGTATGGTAGTGTGGTGGGGTGTGTGTTAGTTTGATGGGGTGTGTGGTACTCTGGTGGGGTGAGTAGTACTGTGGTGAAGGTGTGTGGTAGTGTGGTGGGGTTGTGTGGTAGTGAGGTGGGGTGTGTGGTAGTGTGGTGGGGTTGTGTGGTAGTGTGGTGGGGTGTGTGATAGTGCGGTGGGGTGTGTGGTAGTGTGGTGGGGTCGTGTGGTAATGTGGTGGGGTGTGTGATAGTGTGTTGGTGAGTGTGGTAGTGTGGGTGGTAGTGTGGTGGGATTTTGGTAGTGTGGTGGGATGTGTGGTAGTGAGGTGGAGTGTGTGTAGTGTTCTTGGGTGAGTGGTAGTGTGGTGGGGTGTGTGGTAGTGTGGTGGGGTGTGTGATAGTGTGGTGGGGTGTGTGGTAGTGTCGTGTGGTAATGTGGTGGGGTGTGTGATAGTGTGGTGGGGTTGTGTGGTAGTGTGGTGGGGTGTGTGGTAGTGTGGTGGGAATGATGGTAGGACGGGGGGTTTGTGGTTGCGTTATGGGGTGTATGGTATTGTGGTGGGGTGTGTGGTAGTGTGGTGGGGTGTTTAGTAGTGTGGTGGGGTGTGCGGTAGTGTGGTGGGGTGTGTGGTAGTGTCGTGGGGAGTGTGGTAGTGGGGGTTGTGGTAGTGTGATGGGGTGTGTGGCAGTGTGGTGGGGTGTTTGGTAGTGTGGTGGGGTGTGTGGTACTGTGGTGGGGTGTGTGTAGTGTTCTGGGGGGTATAGTAGTGTTGTGGGGTGTGTGGTAGTGTGGTGGGGTTGTGTGGTACTGTTGTTGGGTTGTGTGGTAGTGTGGTGGGGTGGGTTGTAGTGTGTTGGGGTGTGTGGTAGTGTGGTGGGGGTGTGTGGTTGTGTGGTGGGGTAGTGTGGTAGTGTGGTGGGGGTGTGGTAGTGTGGTAGGGTTGTGTGGTAGTGTGGAGGGTGTGTGGTAGTTTAGTGGTGAGTGTGGTAGTGTGAGGGGTGTGTGGTAGTGTGGTCGGGTTTTGGTAGTGTGGTGGGGTATGTGGTAGTGAGGTGGGGTGTGTGTAGTGTTCTTGGACGTGGGGTAGTGTGGTGGGGTTGATTAGTTTTGTGGTGGGGTGTGTGGTTGTGTAGCGGGGTGTGTGGTAGTGTGGTGGGGGTGTTTGGTAGTGTGGTAGGGTGTGTGGTAGTGTCGTGGGGTGTGTGGTAGTGTCGTGGGGTGTGTGGTAGTGTGGTGGGGTGTGTGGTAGTGTAGTGGGGAGTGTGGTAGTGATGGGTGTGATAGTTTGGTGAGGCTGTGTGGTAGTGTGGTGGGGTGTGTGGCAGCGTGGTGGGGGTGTTTGGTAATTTGGTGGGGTGTGTGGTACTGTGGTGGGGTGTGTGTAGTGTTCTGGGGTGTGTGGTACTGTTCTGGGGTTGTGTGGTAGTGTGGTGGGAGGCGTTGTTGTGTGTTGGGGTGTGTGGTAGTGTCGTGGGGGGTGTGTAGTGTGTTGGGGTGTGTGGAAGTGTGGTGGGGTGTGTGGTAGTGTGGTGGTGGTGTTCTGTGGTAGTGTGGTGAGGTTGTGTGGTAGTGTGGTGGGGCGTGTGGTAGTGTGGTGGGGTGTGTGTAGTGTTCTGGGGTGTGTGGTATTGTTGTGGGGTGTGTGGTAATGTAGTGGAGTTGTGTGGTAATGCCGTGGGGTGTGTGGTATTGTTGTGGGGGTGTGTGTTAGTGTGGTCGGGTCGTATGGTAGTGTAGTGGAGTGAGTGGTAATGTGGTGGGGTTGTGTGGTAGTGTGTTGGGGTTGTGTTGTAGTGTGGTGGGGTTTGTATTAGTAAGGTGGGGTATGTGGTAGTGTGGTGGGGCTGTGTGGTAGTGTGGTGGGATTGTGTGGTAGTGTGGTGGGGATGTGTAGTATTGTGGTGGGGTGTGTGGTAATGTGGTAGTGTATTGGGGTGTGTGGTAGTGTGATGGGGTTTGTAGTAGTTTGGTGGGGTGTGTCGTAGTGATGTGGGGTGTGTGGTAGTGTGGTGGGGTGTTTGGTAGTGTGTTGGGGTGTGTGGTATTGTGGTGGGGTCATGTGGTAGTATGGTTGGGTGTGCGGTAGTGTGGTGGGGTTGTATGGGAGAGTGGTTTGATTGTGTGGTAGTGTGGTGGGGTTTGTGGTAGGGTCGTGGGGTTTGTGGTAGTGAGGTGGGGTGTGTGGTAGTGTGGAGGTGTTGTGTGGTAGTGTGGTGGGGTGTGTGGTAGTGTGGAGGTGTTGTGTGGTAGTGTGTGTGGTAGTGTGGTAGTGTATTGGGTTGTGTGGTAGTGTGGTGGGGTGTGTGGTAGTGTGATAGTGTGGTGGGGTGTGTGGTAGTGTGATGGGGTGTGTGTAAGTGGGTGGGGTGTGTGGTAATGCTGTGGGGTGTGTGGTAGTGTCGAGGGGTGTGTAGTAGTGTGGTGTGGATGTGTGGTAGTGTTGTGGTGTAGTGTGGTGGGGTGTGTGGTGGGGTTGATTCGTAGATTTGTGGGGTTGTGTGGTAGTGTATGGGGTGTGTGGAATTGTGGTGGGGTGTGTGGTAGTGTTCTGGGGTGTGTGGTAATGCTGTGGGGTGTGTGGTAGTGTCGAGGGGTGTGTAGTAGTGTGGTGGGGTTGTGTGGTAGTGTGGTGGGGTGTGTGTTAGTGTGGTAGGGCTGTGTGGTCGTGTGGTGGGGTTTGTGGTAGTGAGATGGGGTGTGTGGTAGTGTGATGAGGTTGTGTAGTAGTGTTGTGGGGTGTGTGGTGGTATGGTGGGGTGTGTGGTAGTGTGGTGGGGTGTGTGGTAGTGAGCAGGGGGTGTGTGGTAGTGAGGTGGGGTCGTGTTGTAGTATGGTGGGGTGTGTGGTAGTGTGGTGGGGTTGTGTAGTGTAGTGATGGGGTGTGTGGTAGTTTGGTTGGGGTGTGTACTCACCTAGTTGTACTCACCTAGTTGTGTCTGCAGGATCGAGCATTGACTCTTGGATCCCGCCTTTCGAGCATCGGTTGTTTACAGCAATGACTCCTGTCCCATTTCCCTATCATACCTGGTTTGAAAATTATGAATAGTATTTGCTTCCACAACCTGTTCCTGAAGTGCATGCCATTTCCCCACTACTCTCACGCTAAAAGAAAACTTCCTAACATCTCTGTGACTCATCTGAGTTTCAAGCTTCCATCCAAGTCCTCTCGTTCTGTTACTATTCCGTGTGAACATTTCGTCTATGTCCACTCTGTCAATCCCTCTGAGTATCTTATACGTTCCTATCATGTCCCCCCTCTCCCTTCTTCTTTCTAGTGTCGTAAGGCACAGTTCCCTCAGGCGCTCTTCATACCCCATCCCTCGTAGCTCTGGGACGAGTCTCGTTGCAAACCTCTGAACCTTTTCCAGTTTCATTATATGCTTCTTCAGATGGGGACTCCATGATGAGGGGGCATACTCTAAGACTGGCCTTACGTAGGCAGTGTAAAGCGCCCTAAGTGCCTCCTTACTTAGGTTTCTGAATGATGTTCTAACTTTTGCCAGTGTAGAGTACGCTGCTGTCGTTATCCTGTTAATATGTGCCTCAGGAGATAGATTAGGTGTTACGTCCACCCCCAGGTCTCTTTCACGCGTCGTTACAGGTAGGCTGTTCCCCTTCATTGTGTACTGTCCCTTTGGTCTCCTATCTCCTAGTCCCATTTCCATAACTTTACATTTGCTCGTGTTGAATTCTAGTAGCCACTTCTCTGACCATCTCTGCAATCTGTTCAGGTCCTCTTGGAGGATCGTGCAATCCTCATCTGTCACAACTCTTCTCATCAACTTTGCATCATCCGCAAACATCGACATGTAGGACTCTACGCCTGTAAATATGTCGTTAACATATACAAGAAATAGAATTGGTCCCAGCACCGATCCTTGTGGTACTCCACTTGTTACTGTTCGCCAGTCCGACTTCTCGCCCCTTACCGTAACTCTTTGGCTCCTTCCTGTTAGGTAGTTCCTTATCCATGCTAGGACCTTTCCCCCCACCCCCGCCTGCCTCTCGAGCTTGAACAGCAGTCTCATGTGCGGTACTGTATCAAAGGCTTTTTGGCAGTCCAGAAATATGCAGTCTGCCCAACCATCTCTGTCCTGTCTTATCCTCGTTATTTTATCATAGAATTCCAGAAGGTTTGTTAGGCACGATTTCCCTGTCCAGAACCCATGTTGATGTTTGTTCACAAACCTAATGTTCTCCAGGTGTGCAACCAGTCGTAGCCTAATTATTCTTTCCAGTATTTTACAGGGGATGCTTGTCAGTGATACAGGTCTGTAGTTAAGTGCCTCCTCCCTATCTCCTTTCTTGAAGATCGGCACGACATTTGCCTTCTTCCAGCAACTGGGCAATTCTCCTGACATAAGTGACTCATTAAAGATCATTGCCAGAGGCACGCTGAGGGCCTGTGCTGCTTCTTTTAGTATCCACGGTGATACTTTGTCTGGTCCAACTGCTTTAGTTGCATCTAGAGTTGTCAACTGTTTCATTACCTCCTCTGCTGTCACCTCTATATCTGATAGTCTTTCATCTAGGGTAACCCCTTCCAACAATGGGAGCTGCTCAGGCTCGGTAGTGAACACTCCATGGAAACTGGCATTCAGTGCCTCGCAGATTTCCTTGTCACTTTCAGTATATGCCCCCTCTGTCTTCCTTAGTCTTGTCGCTTGGTCGTTCACCGACATTTTTCTTCTTATATGACTGTGTAGTAACTTAGGTTGTTTTTTCGCTTTGATTGCAATATCGTTCTCATAGTCCCTTTCCGATGTTCGTCTTATGTTAATGTAATCGTTCCTAGCTCTGTTGTATCTGCTTCTGTTGTCCTCTGTTCTTTGTCTTCTGTACTTCCTCCACTCCCGCCTGCTGGCCATTTTTGCTTCCTGACACAGTCTATTAAACCATGGGTTATTATATTCCTTCTTATTTTTTCCCTTTACCGTTGGTATAAATCTCTCTTCGGCCTCCTGGCATTTCTGTATGACTAGGTCCATCATATCTTGGACTGTTTTTCCTCTAATTTCTTCCTCCCACTGCACTTCACCCAGATAGTCCCTTATCCTCATATAGTCCGCTTTCCTGTAGTCAGCTCTCCTTTCCCAGATCTCTTGTCCCATGGTCATAAGTTTGAATTCCATCATGTAGTCAAAGACTAGGACACAATGGTCACTGGCCCCTAGAGGTATTTCATGCTCTAAATTCTCGATATCTTCTACGTTCTGGGTGAAAATCAGGTCTAATAGGCTCGGTGCATCTCCTCCTCTTTCCCTTGTGTCTTCCTTCACATGTTGTGTCAGGAAATTCCTGTCTATAACATCTACTAATTTTGCTCCCCACGTTTCGTCCCCTCCATGAGGATTCCTTGATTCCCAATTTATCTCTCAATGATTTAGGTCCCCCATGATCAGCAGATTCGCTCTCATTCTGTGGGCTAGTGTTGCTGCCTTCTGCAGTTCATCTATACATGCTTTGTTGTTGTCATCATACTCCTGCCTGGGTCTTCTACTGTTTGGTGGGGGATTGTAGATTACCAAGATCACAATCTTCCTCCCATCTACTGTCAGAGTTCCATGTATGAAGCTTGTGCACTCATTGGTAACTCGATTTCCCAGGTCTTCAAACTTCCATTTCCGCTTTATTAGGAGTGCTACTCCCCCTCCCTGTCTCTGTGTCCTCTCTTTTCGTATCACCTGGTACCCTTCAGGAAAGATTGCATCTGAGATCATGTCAATAATTTTAGTTTCCACAATTGCAACTATGTCAGGATCTGCTTCACTCACTCTTTCTTTTATCTCTTCTGCTTTATTAGATACCCCATCAGCATTGGTGTACCAAACCTTGAGATTCTTCATGGAAACTCTTGTACCAGAGTATGGTACTCTGGTACCATAGTGTATGTATGGTACTCTGGTGTATGGGGGGTGAAAGAGTTCAGGAGGGGTGCTTGGGGGCTACTGGGGGCTGGGCTTCTAGGAAGATAGGTAGGAGGGTCTGGGGTAGGGCCTGGGTAGGTAGGTCTGGAGTAGGAAGGGCATACTGGGTCTGAAGATTAGGGAGGGCATAGAGGGGTTGGGAGATAGCGTAAGGTTGGGAGACAGATAGAGGTTGAGAGGTTGGGAGGGGGAAGGATAGAGGGGGTGGGGGGACCTCCCACCTCCCTCGCAAGGGTGGGGGGTCACATGGAAGGAGAGGGGGATGAGGAGGGGTGAGGGCTGGGTAGGCTTTGGGTGTTGAGGGGATGAGGTCTGGGTGGGTTCTTGGGGTTGAGGGGATGAGAGCTGGGTGGGTTTTGGGGGTTGAGGGGATGAGGGCTGGACGGGTTTTGGGGGTTGAGGTGATGAGGGGGTCCTTGGAATGTGGGAAGAATTTGACTCCAGTGGGGTCAGAGGGGTCAAGGGATGTGTTGGGGAGATAAGCAGGGGCGGCTGATTTGGGGAAGGGGTGACCTGAGAAGCACGTGTGAGCTGGTTAGCATGGGGTGGATTAGCACTGGGGTGTGTAGCTGCGCTCAAATGGGAAGAGTCGTATTGTTGTTTGCTTGCTCTGTGGGCAATCTGTTCCTCCTTCGTCATGAATTTGTCAATAAATACGTTGTAGTAATTTTCGCTACCTCTGAGTAAGTGTTTGTGATGCAGTATGTAATCCACTGCCTCTTCGTTATTGAACTGTACCAGGACAGGTCGTTTCCTGTTACAGTTGTATGGCCCAATGCATCGGTGAACTTGCACCTCATTCCCTGCCATCTGGGCTCTCATGTCTCTCAAGATCCCCTGTAGCTCTAAATCCTCAATCTCCATCCTTTCCTGCGTCGATGGTGCCCTGGCTTCAAGTAATCCATGGATTATGATTGTCCTCTTTCTCAGTTCAGGGTCATGCTGGTGGCCCTCTCCCTGGCTGACCCCCACCCCTCCTACACCCGCTACTCCACCTACTACTACTCCCCCTTCCCCTGCCAAGCTTCCCTTATTCCTGCCAAATTCATTATTAAGCCTAGATATTTCTCCTTGCCATTCTACCCTGCTCTTCGTGATTTCCTCTTGAATATAATCCATAAACTCTTGTTTGAGTCTTTGAACCTCGCCCTGTATCTTATTAAAGACTTCACTTTTAATCCCCTGGATTAGATCACCTATCCAAACATCCCTCTTCTCTACAAATTTCCCAATCATCTTCTCCACAAACCAATCTTCTTCCTCAATCATAATACTGTTGGACCTAGACCCCCTTCCTGACCTAGTCATTGCTATAATGCAACCTTACCCACAGGGGTTCCAAGTATCTTACCGTCCTGCTAACACAATAGGTGAGTGAATCTCCAATCGTCGTCCCACGTGGTGGTAGAAGGGTTGCTGCCGGAGGTGAGGTCATGCGGTCAGAGGTCGGTGAGGTCTGCTTCCACACTGCACACTGCCACAGTACTTCCTAAACTATTTTGAATTACGCTATTTAAACTGTTTTTCTTCACTACCTTATGGCTCTGGTCAAAACTCAAGGTTTTTTCATTCACTTGTACACACTTTTTCACTTCAAAGTTGCCTGATTACCCCTCCCACTCCACTAGTGAACCAGGAGCTCCGAACCCCACGTCCACCCAACACGATGGTCACAAGACAAGTGTGTTAGTGTGGTGAGGTGTGTGGTAGCGTGGTGGGGTGAGTAGTACTGTGGTGAAGGTGTGTGGTAGTCTTTAGGGGTGTGTGGTAGTTTGGAGGGGTGTATGGTAGTGTGGTGGGGTGGATACTCACCTAGTTGTACTCACCTAGTTGTGTTTGCGGGGGTTGAGCTCTGGCTCTTTGGTCCCGCCTCTCAACCGTCAATCAACAAAGTGTGGTATGGTGCGTTGTAGTGTGGTGGGGTGCGTGGTAGTGTAGTGGTGAGTGTGGTAGTGTGAGGGGTGTGTGGTAGTGTGGTGGGGTTTTGGTAGTGTGGTGGGGTATGTGGTAGTGAGGTTGGGTGTGTGTAGTGTTCTTGGACGTGTGGTAGTGTGGTGGGGTGTGTGCTAGTGTAGTGGGGTTGATTGGTTGTGTGGTGATGTGTGTGGTAGTGTGGTGGGGTGTGTGTTAGTGTGGTGGGGTGTTTGGTAGTGTGGTGGGGTGTGTGGTAGTTAGGTAGGGGTGTGTGGTAGTTTGGAGGGGTGTATAGTAGTGTTGTGGGGTGTGTGGTAGTGTGATGGGGTGTGTGGTAGTGTGATGGGATTGTATGGTGGTGTGGTGTATGGTAGTGTGGTGGGGTGTGTGGTAGTGTGGTGGTGTGTGTGGTAATGTGGTGGGGTTGTGTGGTAGTGTGGCCAGGTCGTGTGGTAGTGTAGTATGGTGTGTGGTAGTGTGGGGGAGTTGTGTGGTGGGGTGTGTGATAGTGTGGTGGGGTGTGTGGTAGTGTGGTGGGGGTATGTGGTTGTGTGGTGGGGTCGTGTGGTAGTGAGGTGGGGTGTGTAGTAGTGTGGTGAGGTGTGTGGTAGGGTAGTGGGGTATTTAGTTGTGTGGTGGGGTGTGTGGTAGTGTGGTGGGGTTGATTGGTTGTGTGGTGGGTTGTGTAGTAGTGTGGTGGGGTGTGTGGTAGTGTGGTGGGGTGTGTGGTAATGTGGTGAGGTGTGTGGTAGGGTAGTGGGGTATTTAGTTGTGTGGTGGGGTGTGGGGTAGTGTAGTGAAGAGTGTGGTAGGGGGGGGTGTGGTAGTGTTGTGGGGTTGTGTGGTTGTGTGATGGGGTGTGTGGCAATGTGGTGGGGTGTGTGTAGTGTTGTGGGGTGTGTGGTACTGTTGTGGGGTGTGTTTAGTGTTTTGGGGTGTGTGGTGTGGTGTGTTGTAGTGTGGTGGGGTGTGTTATAATGTGGTGTGGATGTGTGGAAGTGTTGTGGTGTAGTGTGGTGGGATGTGTGGTAGTGTGGTGGGGTTGATTCGTAGTTTTGTGGGGTTGTGTGGTAGTATATGGGGTGTGTGGTATTGTGGTGGGGTGTGTGGTAGTTTGGAGGGGTGTATGGTAGTGTGGTGGGGTGTGTGTTAGTGGTATTGGGTGTGTGGTACTGTGGTGGGGTGAGTAGTACTGTGGTGAAGGTGTGTGGTAGTGTGGTGGGGTTGTGTAGTAGTGAGGAGGGGTGTGTGGTAGTGTGGTGGGGTTGTGTGGTAGTGTGGTGGGGTGTGTGATAGTGCGGTGGGGTGTGTGGTAGTGTGGTGGGGTCGTGTGGTAATGTGGTGGGGTGTGTGATAGTGTGGTGGGGTTGTGTGGTAGTGTGGTGGGGTGTGTGGTAGTGTGTTGGTGAGTGTGGTAGTGTGGGTGGTTGTGTGGTGGGATTTTGGTAGTGTGCTGGGGTGTGTGGTAGTGAGGTGGAGTGTGTGTAGTGTTCTTGGGTGAGTGGTAGTGTGGTGGGGTGTGTGGTAGTGTGGTGGGGTGTGTGATAGTGTGGTGAGGTGTGTGGTAGTGTGGTGGGGTCGTGCGGTAATGTGGTAAGGTGTGTGATAGTGTGGTGGGGTTGTATGGTAGTGTGGTGGGGTGTGTGGTAGTGTGGTGGGAATGTATGGTAGGACGGGGGGTTTGTGGTTGCGTTATGGGGTGTATGGTAGTGTGGTGGGGTGTGTAATAGTGTGGTGGGGTGTTTAGTAGTGTGGTGGGGTGTGGGGTAGTGTGGTGGGGTGTGTGGTAGTGTCGTGGGGAGTGTGGTAGTGGGGGGTGTGGTAGTGTGATGGGGTGTGTGGCTGTGTGGTGGGGTGTTTGGTAGTGTGGTGGGGTGTGTGGTACTGTGGTGGGGTGTGTGTAGTGTTCTGGGGGGTGTAGTAGTGTTGTGGGGTGTGTGGTAGTGTAGTGGGGTTGTGTGGTACTGTTGTTGGGTTGTGTGGTAGTGTGGTGGGGTGGGTTGTAGTGTGGTGGGGTGTGTGGTAGTGTGGTGGGGGTGTGTGGTTGTGTGGTGGGGTAGTGTGGTAGTGTGGTGGGGGGGTGTGGTAGTGTGGTAGGGTTGTGTGGTAGTGTGGTGGGGTGTGTGGTAGTTTTGTGGTGAGTGTAGTAGTGTGAGGGGTGTGTGGTAGTGTGGTCGGGTTTTCGTAGTGTGGTGGGGTATGTGGTAGTGAGGTGGGGTGTGTGTAGTGTTCTTGGACGTGTGGTAGTGTGGTGGGTTTGATTGGTTGTATGGTGGGGTGTGTGGTAGTGTAGTGGGGTGTGTGGTAGTGTGGTGGGGGTGTTTGGTAGTGTGGTAGTGTCGTGGGGTGTGTGGTATTGTGGTGAGGTGTGTGGTAGTGTAGTGGGGAGTGTGGTAGTGGGGGGTGTGATAGTTTGGTGAGGTTGTGTGGTAGTGTGGTGGGGTGTGTGGCAGCGTGGTGGGGGTGTTTGGTAATTTGGTGGGGTGTGTGGTACTGTGGTGGGGGTGTTTGGTAATTTGGTGGGGTGTGTGGTACTGTGGTGGGGTGTGTGTAGTGTTCTGGGGTGTGTGGTACTCTTCTGGGGTTGTGTGGTACTGTAGTGGGAGGCGTTGTTGTGTGGTGGGGTGTGTGGTAGTGTGGTGGGGTGTTTTTAGTGTGTTGGGGTGAGTGGAAGTGTGGTGGGGTGTGTGGTAGTGTGGTTGTGGTGTTCTGTGGTAGTGTGGTGAGGTTGTGTGGTAGTGTGGTGGGGCGTGTGGTAGTGTGGTGGGGTGTGAGTAGTGTTCTGGGGTGTGTGGTAATGTTGTGGGGTGTGTGGTAATGTAGTGGGGTTGTGTGGTATTGCCGTGGGGTGTGTGGTAGTGTTGTGGGGGTGTGTGTTAGTGTGGTCGGGTCGTATGGTAGTGTAGTGGAGTGAGTAGTAATGTGGTGGGGTTGTGTGGTAGTGTGGTGGGGTTGTGTTGTAGTGTGGTGGTGTTTGTATTAGTAAGGTGGGGTGTGTGGTAGTGTGGTGGGGCTGTGTGGTAGTGTGGTGGGATTGTGGTGGGGTTTGTGGTAGTGTGGTAGGGATGTGTAGTATTGTGGTGGGGTGTGTGGTAGTGTATTGCGGTGTGTGGTAGTGTGATGGGGTGCGTAGTAGTGTGGTGGGGTGTGTGGTAGTGTGGTGGGGTGTGTCGTAGTGATGTGGGGTGTGTGGTAGTGTGGTGGGTTGTTTGGTAGTGTGTTGGGGTGTGTGGTATTGTGGTGGGGTCATGTGGTAGTATGGTTGGGTGTGCGGTAGTGTGGTGGGGTTGTATGGGAGAGTGGTTTGATTGTGTGGTAGTGTGGTGGGGTTTGTGGTAGCATTGTGGGGTTTGTGGTAGTGAGGTGGGGTGTGTGGTAGTGTGGTGGTGTTGTGTGGTAGTGAGGTGGGTTGTGTGGTAGTGTGGTGGGCTGTGTGGTAGTGTATTGGGTTGTGTGGTAGTGTGGTGGGGTGTGTGGTAGTGTGATGGGGTGTGTGGTAGTGTGGTGGGGTTGTGTGGTAATGTGGTGGGGTGTGTGGTTGTGTGATGGGGTGTGTGGTAGTGTGGTGGGGTGTGTTGTAGTGTGGTAGGCTGTGTATTAGTGTTTCGAACATGACAATAGGACCACTGTCGCTCTCGTGACAAAATGATAAATTATCAAATAAAAACTGATGAGATGTCGGATATTTTAATGGTGATATATTCTTAACAATTTTAACTTAATCTTCCTCTCTTAAATTGAGGGTGGAAAATAGTTTTGCCTAATATGTAGAGTCGGTACACGTCACCAGTATACACAAATATTCATCTTTAACCGCTTATTTCAATATCTTACATAAAGTACTGGAATAGTGATGGTTTATGTATAATAAAAATTGTGGTATCTGTTGACAGGCGGGACAGCCCTTCACTTGGCAGTCAGAGTTGGTCACGACAACACTTTGAAGGTCCTCCTCGACGCTGGAGCAGATGTCAACGCTACAGATCATAGCGGTAAGAGTCACACTTATGGGTCCCAAAATTATATACCACTCATGTCACACAACACACCACACTTATCATGTGACAAAATGCAATATTTATATATTGTAATTTTACCAAAGTAGAGATATTATAATTTTACCAAAGGAGAGAATGACTGTCTGTTTATAGTAGGAGGTCAGACTTTTCAAATAAAATTTTGTCCTAAAGTATTCTGACCATTATTCATTGACTTTGGGAAAATTAAGAGAAATTTCCTGTTGTGAATAATTTGGCCGTACTGGCATCAAACAGACAATTCTCCCTCAGCGTCAACAGTTTCTCAAGCAACTGCTCTATACTAGAGTAAGGGTAACTATTGTGTTTTAGTACTTCACACCACTGAGCTGCTCCCACTGCCGACCACCACACTTAAACTATTGTATTTTTTATAAGACACAGAAAGAGAGAGAGACATAGAGAAACTCAGAAACAGAAACACAGCTGGAGACAGAGACAAAGATAGAGCAAGAGAATGAAACAGACAGTAGGTAAAAGGATGGATGGATAGACGAATAGGCGCATGAATAAATAGATAAGCCATAGGAGCCGTGATGAGGGTTCGAACCTATGTGCTGTGAGTTATCAGGCCCCCACTCTCTCTGTGTGATTTATTTCTGTGTTATAAATAGGTAAATATATGGATAGATAGGTAGACAGATGAATCGTTGGATGGAGGGATAAGTGGATGGATATATAGATAGATAGGTAAAAAATAGATGGATGGACAGAAAAATGGATGGATAGAGAGATGAATAGATGGATGGATGTATAGGTAGAAAGATGAATAGACGAATAATTAGATGGATAGGTAGATGGAAATATGAGTGGGTGGATAGATGGGTAGAAAGATGAGTTGGTGCATGGATAGATAGATGAATAGATAGAAAAATAGATGGATAGAAAAACAGATTGATTGACAGAAAACTTGATGGATATATTGCTTGAAGGATAGATGGCTGCACACATGGATGGAAAGAATGATAGGTGGATGAATAGATGATATATATATTTGGATAGATTGACAAAAATATTGATAGATGATAAGGCAGATGGACAGATACACGAATAGACGTATGGAGAGAATGATAGATGGATAGATAGATATATGGATATATGGATGGCAAGATAGGTACATGGATGGATTGATGAATATATCTTAAATGAATGGATATACATAATATATTATATGAATTATATATACATAATTGTTGGTTAAATAGATGGAAAGGTAGACTGAGAGATCGATGATCTATAGATGATAGAAGAACATGAATAGCTAGAGGGAAAGATAGATGGATGGATTGATAGATGGTATGCTGGATAAGTAGATGGAATGAATGATGTATAGATGATATATAGTATAGATATATAGATGGATGCATTGATAGATGAATGAATAGATAAAAGAAGATAGGTGGATAGATATATAGATGGAGAGATGGGAGACAGACAGACAGACCGAGACCACGATGGGTGACCCCTCTAGTACATACCATAAGAGAGAAGATTGTTTGTGTGTTCCAAGGTGGAGGCCACATGGTACTGGCTGGCTTCACCCAAACTGGCAGAGAGAATGGTCTGGTGAACGGGATGAACACTGGGGTGGTCGGGGTCGCCAGGAGTACAAAAGGTACAGCTTGCCAGTGACACATTCAGGCCCCCATGAAGGTTTTTGGCACTGTCCAACAGTTGCACAGCTAAATATTTTCAAAACAAACATAAACAATCATGTTAGTAATATGCTCCATTATTTACTGATTTCGGGAACATTAACAGAACTTTTAATTAATTTGCACATGATAGATAATTTTAAGTAATAAAAATAATAAAATAATAAAATAATAAAATATTAAAAAATAAAATAAATAAATAATAAAAATAAATAATATAATAAGTATATAAATATATAAAAAAATAAATAATAAATAAAATAAAAAAAATAATAAAAATAATAAAAAGATAATTTTTCCACAGTATGAAAGGTTTCTCAAGCGACCGATCTTTGTCATAGTAAGGGGTAACTACTCTTGTTAGGGATAGTTCACCCCCACTCACCACCCAGTGCTCGAATTGGGTGGTGAGTGGGGGTGAACTTTCAAATGTTGTGTAGGGGAATAAATGATTTTACTTGAGCCTGGGGGAAATCTAGGAGTAAGGAATCAGCCTAGTACAAAAGACAGAATTTATATATATATATATATATGTCGTACCTAGTAGCCAGAATGCACTTCTCGGCCTACTATGCAAGGCCCGATTTGCCTAATAAGCGAAGTTTTCCTGAATTAATATAGTTTCTCTATTTTTTTTCTTATGAAATGATAAAGCTACCAATTTCATTATGTATGAGGTCAATTTTTTTTTATTGGAGTTAAAATTAACGTAGATATATGACCGAACCTAACCAACCCTACCTAACCTAACCTAACCTATCTTTATAGGTTAGGTTAGGTTAGGTAGCCGAAAAAGTTAGGTTAGGTTAGGTTAGATAGGTTAGGTAGTCGAAAAACAATTAATTCATGAAAACTTGGCTTATTAGGCAAATTGGGCCTTGCATAGTAGGCTGAGAAGTGCGTTCTGGCTACTAAGTACGACATATATATATATATATATATATATATATATATATATATATATATATATATATATATATATATATAACTGAAAACTCACACCCCAGAAGTGACTCGAACCCATACTCCCACAACTGGTATGTACAGGGACGCCTTAATCCGCTTGACCATCACGACCGGACAATAAGGAAGTGATAGCCGAGGCTATATGAACCACTTCCCCGCCGGCACTCGGATGGTAATCTTGGGCATAGCATTTTATCAAATCACCTCATTCTTTGGGGCACACGTGAGGAACACAAATGCAAACAAGCCTGAATGGTCCCCAGGACTATATACAACTGAAAACTCACACCCCAGAAGTGACTCGAACCCATACTCCCACAACTGGTATGTACAGGGACGCCTTAATCCGCTTGACCATCACGACCGGACAATAAGGAAGTGATAGCCGAGGCTATATGAACCACTTCCCCGCCGGCACTCGGATGGTAATCTTGGGCATAGCATTTTATCAAATCACCTCATTCTTTGGGGCACACGTGAGGAACACAAATGCAAACAAGCCTGAATGGTCCCCAGGACTATATACAACTGAAAACTCACACCCCAGAAGTGACTCGAACCCATACTCCCACAACTGGTATGTACAGGGACGCCTTAATCCGCTTGACCATCACGACCGGACAATAAGGAAGTGATAGCCGAGGCTATATGAACCACTTCCCCGCCGGCACTCGGATGGTAATCTTGGGCATAGCATTTTATCAAATTACCTCATTCTTTGGGGCACACGTGAGGAACACAAATGCAAACAAGCCTGAATGGTCCCCAGGACTATATACAACTGAAAACTCACACCCCAGAAGTGACTCGAACCCATACTCCCACAACTGGTATGTACAGGGACGCCTTAATCCGCTTGACCATCACGACCGGACAATAAGGAAGTGATAGCCGAGACTATATGAACCACTTCCCCGCCGGCACTCGGATGGTAATCTTGGGCATAGCATTTTATCAAATCACCTCATTCTTTGGGGCACACGTGAGGAACACAAATGCAAACAAGCCTGAATGGTCCCCAGGACTATATACAACTGAAAACTCACACCCCAGAAGTGACTCGAACCCATACTCCCACAACTGGTATGTACAGGGACGCCTTAATCCGCTTGACCATCACGACCGGACAATAAGGAAGTGATAGCCGAGGCTATATGAACCACTTCCCCGCCGGCACTCGGATGGTAATCTTGGGCATAGCATTTTATCAAATCACCTCATTCTTTGGGGCACACGTGAGGAACACAAATGCAAACAAGCCTGAATGGTCCCCAGGACTATATACAACTGAAAACTCACACCCCAGAAGTGACTCGAACCCATACTCCCACAACTGGTATGTACAGGGACGCCTTAATCCGCTTGACCATCACGACCGGACAATAAGGAAGTGATAGCCGAGGCTATATGAACCACTTCCCCGCCGGCACTCGGATGGTAATCTTGGGCATAGCATTTTATCAAATCACCTCATTCTTTGGGGCACACGTGAGGAACACAAATGCAAACAAGCCTGAATGGTCCCCAGGACTATATACAACTGAAAACTCACACCCCAGAAGTGACTCGAACCCATACTCCCACAACTGGTATGTACAGGGACGCCTTAATCCGCTTGACCATCACGACCGGACAATAAGGAAGTGATAGCCGAGGCTATATGAACCACTTCCCCGCCGGCACTCGGATGGTAATCTTGGGCATAGCATTTTATCAAATCACCTCATTCTTTGGGGCACACGTGAGGAACACAAATGCAAACAAGCCTGAATGGTCCCCAGGACTATATACAACTGAAAACTCACACCCCAGAAGTGACTCGAACCCATACTCCCACAACTGGTATGTACAGGGACGCCTTAATCCGCTTGACCATCACGACCGGACAATAAGGAAGTGATAGCCGAGGCTATATGAACCACTTCCCCGCCGGCACTCGGATGGTAATCTTGGGCATAGCATTTTATCAAATCACCTCATTCTCTGGGGCACACGTGAGGAACACAAATGCAAACAAGCCTGAATGGTCCCCAGGACTATATACAACTGAAAACTCACACCCCAGAAGTGACTCGAACCCATACTCCCACAACTGGTATGTACAGGGACGCCTTAATCCGCTTGACCATCACGACCGGACAATAAGGAAGTGATAGCCGAGGCTATATGAACCACTTCCCCGCCGGCACTCGGATGGTAATCTTGGGCATAGCATTTTATCAAATCACCTCATTCTTTGGGGCACACGTGAGGAACACAAATGCAAACAAGCCTGAATGGTCCCCAGGACTATATACAACTGAAAACTCACACCCCAGAAGTGACTCGAACCCATACTCCCACAACTGGTATGTACAGGGACGCCTTAATCCGCTTGACCATCACGACCGGACAATAAGGAAGTGATAGCCGAGGCTATATGAACCACTTCCCCGCCGGCACTCGGATGGTAATCTTGGGCATAGCATTTTATCAAATCACCTCATTCTTTGGGGCACACGTGAGGAACACAAATTGTCCGGTCGTGATGGTCAAGCGGATTAAGGCGTCCCTGTACATACCAGTTGTGGGAGTATGGGTTCGAGTCACTTCTGGGGTGTGAGTTTTCAGTTGTATATAGTCCTGGGGACCATTCAGGCTTGTTTGCATTTGTGTTCCTCACGTGTGCCCCAAAGAATGAGGTGATTTGATAAAATGCTATGCCCAAGATTACCATCCGAGTGCCGGCGGGGAAGTGGTTCATATAGCCTCGGCTATCACTTCCTTATTGTCCGGTCGTGATGGTCAAGCGGATTAAGGCGTCCCTGTACATACCAGTTGTGGGAGTATGGGTTCGAGTCACTTCTGGGGTGTGAGTTTTCAGTTGTATATAGTCCTGGGGACCATTCAGGCTTGTTTGCATTTGTGTTCCTCACGTGTGCCCCAAAGAATGAGGTGATTTGATAAAATGCTATGCCCAAGATTACCATCCGAGTGCCGGCGGGGAAGTGGTTCATATAGCCTCGGCTATCACTTCCTTATTGTCCGGTCGTGATGGTCAAGCGGATTAAGGCGTCCCTGTACATACCAGTTGTGGGAGTATGGGTTCGAGTCACTTCTGGGGTGTGAGTTTTCAGTTGTATATAGTCCAGGGGACCATTCAGGCTTGTTTGCATTTGTGTTCCTCACGTGTGCCCCAAAGAATGAGGTGATTTGATAAAATGCTATGCCCAAGATTACCATCCGAGTGCCGGCGGGGAAGTGGTTCATATAGCCTCGGCTATCACTTCCTTATTGTCCGGTCGTGATGGTCAAGCGGATTAAGGCGTCCCTGTACATACCAGTTGTGGGAGTATGGGTTCGAGTCACTTCTGGGGTGTGAGTTTTCAGTTGTATATAGTCCTGGGGACCATTCAGGCTTGTTTGCATTTGTGTTCCTCACGTGTGCCCCAAAGAATGAGGTGATTTGATAAAATGCTATGCCCAAGATTACCATCCGAGTGCCGGCGGGGAAGTGGTTCATATAGCCTCGGCTATCACTTCCTTATTGTCCGGTCGTGATGGTCAAGCGGATTAAGGCGTCCCTGTTCATACCAGTTGTGGGAGTATGGGTTCGAGTCACTTCTGGGGTGTGAGTTTTCAGTTGTATATAGTCCTGGGGACCATTCAGGCTTGTTTGCATTTGTGTTCCTCACGTGTGCCCCAAAGAATGAGGTGATTTGATAAAATGCTATGCCCAAGATTACCATCCGAGTGCCGGCGGGGAAGTGGTTCATATAGCCTCGGCTATCACTTCCTTATTGTCCGGTCGTGATGGTCAAGCGGATTAAGGCGTCCCTGTACATACCAGTTGTGGGAGTATGGGTTCGAGTCACTTCTGGGGTGTGAGTTTTCAGTTGTATATAGTCCTGGGGACCATTCAGGCTTGTTTGCATTTGTGTTCCTCACGTGTGCCCCAAAGAATGAGGTGATTTGATAAAATGCTATGCCCAAGATTACCATCCGAGTGCCGGCGGGGAAGTGGTTCATATAGCCTCGGCTATCACTTCCTTATTGTCCGGTCGTGATGGTCAAGCGGATTAAGGCGTCCCTGTACATACCAGTTGTGGGAGTATGGGTTCGAGTCACTTCTGGGGTGTGAGTTTTCAGTTGTATATAGTCCTGGGGACCATTCAGGCTTGTTTGCATTTGTGTTCCTCACGTGTGCCCCAAAGAATGAGGTGATTTGATAAAATGCTATGCCCAAGATTACCATCCGAGTGCCGGCGGGGAAGTGGTTCATATAGCCTCGGCTATCACTTCCTTATTGTCCGGTCGTGATGGTCAAGCGGATTAAGGCGTCCCTGTACATACCAGTTGTGGGAGTATGGGTTCGAGTCACTTCTGGGGTGTGAGTTTTCAGTTGTATATAGTCCTGGGGACCATTCAGGCTTGTTTGCATTTGTGTTCCTCACGTGTGCCCCAAAGAATGAGGTGATTTGATAAAATGCTATGCCCAAGATTACCATCCGAGTGCCGGCGGGGAAGTGGTTCATATAGCCTCGGCTATCACTTCCTTATTGTCCGGTCGTGATGGTCAAGCGGATTAAGGCGTCCCTGTTCATACCAGTTGTGGGAGTATGGGTTCGAGTCACTTCTGGGGTGTGAGTTTTCAGTTGTATATAGTCCTGGGGACCATTCAGGCTTGTTTGCATTTGTGTTCCTCACGTGTGCCCCAAAGAATGAGGTGATTTGATAAAATGCTATGCCCAAGATTACCATCCGAGTGCCGGCGGGGAAGTGGTTCATATAGCCTCGGCTATCACTTCCTTATTGTCCGGTCGTGATGGTCAAGCGGATTAAGGCGTCCCTGTACATACCAGTTGTGGGAGTATGGGTTCGAGTCACTTCTGGGGTGTGAGTTTTCAGTTGTATATAGTCCTGGGGACCATTCAGGCTTGTTTGCATTTGTGTTCCTCACGTGTGCCCCAAAGAAT
Source organism: Procambarus clarkii (assembly GCF_040958095.1). Classification (NCBI taxonomy): domain Eukaryota; kingdom Metazoa; phylum Arthropoda; class Malacostraca; order Decapoda; family Cambaridae; genus Procambarus; species Procambarus clarkii. Next base: position 35,550,674 of record NC_091193.1, read on the forward strand.
GAGGTGATTTGATAAAATGCTATGCCCAAGATTACCATCCGAGTGCCGGCGGGGAAGTGGTTCATATAGCCTCGGCTATCACTTCCTTATTGTCCGGTCGTGATGGTCAAGCGGATTAAGGCGTCCCTGTACATACCAGTTGTGGGAGTATGGGTTCGAGTCACTTCTGGGGTGTGAGTTTTCAGTTGTATATAGTCCTGGGGACCATTCAGGCTTGTTTGCATTTGTGTTCCTCACGTGTGCCCCAAAGAATGAGGTGATTTGATAAAATGCTATGCCCAAGATTACCATCCGAGTGCCGGCGGGGAAGTGGTTCATATAGCCTCGGCTATCACTTCCTTATTGTCCGGTCGTGATGGTCAAGCGGATTATGGCGTCCCTGTACATACCAGTTGTGGGAGTATGGGTTCGAGTCACTTCTGGGGTGTGAGTTTTCAGTTGTATATAGTCCTGGGGACCATTCAGGCTTGTTTGCATTTGTGTTCCTCACGTGTGCCCCAAAGAATGAGGTGATTTGATAAAATGCTATGCCCAAGATTACCATCCGAGTGCCGGCGGGGAAGTGGTTCATATAGCCTCGGCTATCACTTCCTTATTGTCCGGTCGTGATGGTCAAGCGGATTAAGGCGTCCCTGTACATACCAGTTGTGGGAGTATGGGTTCGAGTCACTTCTGGGGTGTGAGTTTTCAGTTGTATATAGTCCTGGGGACCATTCAGGCTTGTTTGCATATATATATAGGGGGGTACCACCACTGGTACAATTATACGGACCCACAGCCTCAGAGAAGGGAACACAGAGCACTCAGGGAAAAACTTGCCATTTAACTCTGAATACGAAAAAGTGTTCAAGTCTTTTACTATTACGAATATGTCGTCTACATAACGGCATAGGGTCTTCAGTAGCAGACAAAAACCAACTGTATACTGCCGTTATGTAGACGACATATTCGTAATAGTAAAAGACTCAGATGAACTAATTGACCTAAAAAGACACCTAGAGAGAGAGTCAGTACTCCGATTTACACATGAAAATAGTGAAAATAACAGTCTGCCATTCTTGGATGTACTAATAACAAAAACAGGAACCTCTTTAAGCACCAACGTATATACCAAGCCCACCAACATAGGATTATGCCTGAACGGTAGAAGTGAGTGCCCCCAAAGATACAAAGTTAGTGTTCTCAATGCTTATATTCGTCGAGCTCTTACCCACTGCTCTGAATGGAGCAACGTGAGTAGAGAGTTTGAAAGAGTAACTCAGGTATTGGTGAACAACGGATATAGCAACGCGGAAATAAACGCTGCTATAAGAAGACACTTGGACCGTTGGTATAATTCAGAACCTAGAACAGAAACCACAACACCCCCAATAAAATTATATTACAAATCAACCATGCACAGTGAACATATAAAAGAGGAAAGAATAATGAAAGAAATAATCCGTAAAGGAGTAAAAAGCACTACTCCTAACCAAAACATAAACCTGATAATATTCTACAAAACCAAGAAGACTTCCGAACTCCTTATCAAAAACAGCCCGAAGCCGACGGAGAACCCTCTACAGCAGTCAAGCGTTGTATACATGTACACTTGCCCCCCCGAAGGATGTAACCTTCAATGTAAGTACATAGGTATGACGTCGACCAAGCTGACGAGGCGTTTGACATGCCATCTTCAATCTGGTGCCCCTAGGAATCACATGAGACAAGCCCATGACATTACTCTAACAAGAGAAATGTTGAACAAGAATACTTGCATAATAGACAAAACCCAAGATTCATGAAGATTACAAATTCTTGAGGCAATTCACATAAGAATAGAGCGACCTACCATGAACACCCAAATCACGGAACTATTTACTTTACCCACCATGAGAGTAAGGACAAGACAAGAACATATCGATGCCAACACAGAAGACAATGTCCAACATAACAGGCCAATTACACTGGATTAATCTTTGTGTTTAGATAGGAGATGCCTCGTATGGGCCAATAAGCCTTCTGCAGCCCCTATGTTTATCCCTTATGTATCCCCCCATGTTTTCACCTTCATTGTATTATCACCTGACCTAATGCGGGTATAAAATCAACTAGTATTGTAAGATCTGTTCACTTGAGAATGAACCATGGAGGTTCGAAACGTCGTGCAAATTATACAAATAAGTGTAATACACTCTATAGTAAATCACTTCTTTTCTTCACCTTAAAAGTACGAAAATGAGTTTTGGAGAACTCCTATTTCAATTAAGCCCTGATGCTAAGAAAATAGTTAGAGGGATAGAAGCCCTAAACCAGAAAATAATAAATACAGAATATGCGGTCATATTCAATGAAATATATATATATATATATATATATATATATATATATATATATATATATATATATATATATATATATATATATATATATATATATATATATATATATATATATATATATATATATATAGGAAGGGAGTACCACCTCTAGCTGGAAGAAGGGGGACCCATAGCCTCGGAGGAAACCAAGCATAACGCATTAGAGGGAATGTTTAGATCCCCTCCAATACAGTTTCTGTGTGCTTTTCTCCTACCACCCCCTTCCTTGAATATTTTTTGTGCTTTATTATGCATTTGATGGTTACAAGATATACATGGGTTGATACAAAAATAATAATGCAAAAAGGTGCTTAAAGGTTATGGATCTCTTGAAGAACACAACAATGGGAAACATTGATGAATGTCACAGACGGGTTCGATCATTGTTGCAAGTCAAACACTTCTTCGAATTCCTCTGAAGTTGGACTAGTGCCCAAGACGCAACAGGCATTTCCCCTCTGAATCGCAACACTGAGGCGCTGGAACAAGAAACTTTTTGCTCTCTGGTCTTTTGTAGCGCTGATCAATTTGTCCCCCAATTCCTTCAGGAACTTCAATGCACATTTTCCCCACGAACCGAGGGTCTCCGAGCCGATCGGAACAAAGCTGTAGCAGTGTGCTAGACCTCTGTATTTAATAATTTTCTGCGATTCCCTGAAAGAAGCAGCACCACCGCTTTCACGTGTGCTGTAGTGGAGGTAGGTACTGGCCAGTGTGGCAGCGCACGTGTAGTCCCATACCACTTGCTTACCATCCTTCCAAGGTAGCAAGGTGACCCCATCAGGGCGCTTCTGAGGGTCGTTAGGTCTGGATAAGTGTGGTTCTCTTTGTGCCGGGCAGCGGGCTGTGGCGAGGCTCCTCTTGATGATGTCGTTGACTTCTTCATGTCTTGCAATTTTACCCTGTGATTTACGACATACCAGACCATGACGACCATATTGGTCTGCCATCGCAGTTCCGCAGATGCACCTATGTTCGGTGAGGATGGGGGCGGCAAGGCGAAGGGCAACTCCAATGCGGAGAGCGTCATGACTGAGGCGAGTTCCCAGGGCTGCATTGGGCACAGCAAATAGAAAATCCCCGGCGTGGGGTGCTGTTACCGCTAGGAGGCGGGCTTTGTTTTCAGCATCAGCATTGTCAATCATTGCTGTGACAGTCTTTTCCATTATGGGGCTATCCCAGTGGGCCTGCTTGTGGTCTTTTGGGACTTGTGGTCGGGGTTGAGGGTGTGCAATGGTGTCCCATTGTCTGGCTGCTTCGATGAACGTTTGATCATGAGTTCCCGCTGTCTCTCTCATACGCTCTGGTAGGATCTGCCCTACCAATTCGTTGGCTGCTGTACATGAGGATAAGAATGCTGGAAGTGCTACCTCAGTTGCCTTTCGTATGCCTATCCCTCCAAATCTCACTGGTAGTGTTGCTTGGTCCCACTGACTGTCATCTAAATCTAGGTTGAGCGCCTTCCTGAATATTGACCTGAGGAGCTCATCATATTGATTTAGAAGTGGGTTGCCAAAAGTTGGTGCACACCTTAAGAAGTATGTTAGCCTGGGCAGGGTAAGGCACTTTGTGAGAAGGTAGAGGGCATCGTGGGAGTCCAAGTCCCCAATTCTCTCTTCCATCCTCTTTAGGTCTCTAAACTTTTCGTCAAGGACTGCAGCAATGGCATTGTGGCCCAGAGGTGCTCCGAGTAGTGTGCTGTCGGTAGGTTTAACGACTGAGGCTTCTGGTAGAACTGATTTCACTGCTCTAATGATTACTTCACTAGATGCAATAATTTCGCACTTGGAGGGGCTGAGAACGAGACCCATGGACTCCCCCCGTGTCTTCACCAGCTGTAAGTCTTCTAGCAGGGAATCTTGTGTGCCTGCCAGAGTGCCATCATCCAGGAACCAGATGTTGAGCTCGCTGGACAGTCTGGTTGTAATTTCTCGAACCGCTATGCAAAAGAGGAACGGTGCAAGTGGGTCACCCTGTTGAATTCCCTCTGCTGAGGTGACTTCATGTTTGCCAAACAGGAGGGTTGAGTCTTTGCTGTAGCCTGCTGACACAAACGGGAGAATGCTTGGGCAATGTTCCTGGACTGCAGTGAGGATTGCTTCCCTTTTGACCGAGTTGAAAGCGTTTTTAAAATCTAATTTTACTACTGCCTGGTCTTCAGTAAGAGAGCTAATGTAGGCTCGTGCAGCATGAGCCGCTGCTTCACAGCCTTGGGGGACTCCAAACCCCAGCTGGTTGGGTTGCAGCATGGTGGCTGCTTCCGTTCGGATACTTCTGACAGCAGCCCTTGCAACTAGGCGGCGAAGGGTATTACCAACGGCAATGGGTCTGATTCCTCCCCCCTTCTTTTTGAGGGCACATAGGGATGCACCAAAGAAGAATGGTTTGATTTCATCAGGGATTAACCCGGCGAGGCAGTTGTTGACAAACGTTGTGATTTCTGTCAGGAGCGCTTCTGCAGCTGGGCCAAGAACAGGGTTCACCATTTCCTTCACATGTTGAGGTCTTACCCCTGTGTAGCCTCCTGAGGAGCCCGGGGGAAATGAAACGATAGCTTTATAAACCTCTGACTCCCGGAGGACGAGAGGTTCCTGATTAGGGGCGAGCCTGACCTGTGGGGGAGGTCCACCTACGGCCCTGACGGGGTGTTTTTCTCTCAGTGCTTGAGCTGTGGTTTCATCCCTGGGCAAAATTTTGTCCTCACTTGTGATTAACATGAGTGCCCCGACTGTATTGCCCTCTTCAATTTTCTTGCTGACTTGGGTACCTAATTTTCTGTTGTCGCTGATTGTCGTACTTGGTCTGCCTCGGCGGTGTTTGGTGTATATATATATATATATATATATATATATATATATATATATATATATATATATATATATATATATATATATATATATATATATATATATATATATATATATATATATATATATATATATATATATATATATAAGACACACGATAATATATGACATAATTTGAACTCCTTACAACTCAAGGTCATTCTGTAGTTGATAACTTAGTTAATAAAGCTCCCAAGGGGGCTCTGGCTACCCTATGGCTCACAGTCCCAACCCTGGAACCATGTACACTTCCACCACACCTACCCATCGGTGACACACATATAAACCTCTAGGAAACTTGGACTCTCTCTCTTATGAAACATCACCAAAGACTGCCTGAGTACTCTACCCTATCTTGCAACCCTGTTAAAATAGTATGGTGGCTTATCTGACTATACGGCCGGAGACAAACCCTCAGTTAGCAAGGTCTGGTCGTCCAAGATACACCTCCCCTCAAGTGAAGATGGCATCCACCGCTCTTGCGTCATCGCCCCTTAATACTCTATGCTTTACATTTTCAACCAAACCCTTTATTGACTTTATTTACCATATTCCCCATGCATGATTTTTGATTGAGTCCATTTTTCCCTCACATAGTTAGGCTATTCCGGTTCACATTATTCCTAACAATCTCCAGCTGAGAAGGTACTACTTTGCTCGGCGGAGTATTACTGGTGACTCGCGGCCTCCCAGATATCAGCTGTAGATTTATTCCAATGAAACATTGTCCACTGTGTCCACCAACAATTATAATTGAAACTAACCTCCACAGGAGGTAAGGTTCGTAATAGACACTCAACACGCAGACAAGTATATTTTTCCTGAAACAGACACAGAGAGGCAGAGACAAAGACATCTAGTGACAGAGACAGACAGTACACAAATGGATGGATATATGGCTGGAAAGATGGATAGACAGATAAATAGATGGATGGGTTAATGGTTGTCTAGGTAGAAGGGTAGATAGACGAAAAGATAGATGGATAGGTAGATGGAGATATATTGGCATGATTAACGAATAGAAAGATAATTAGGTTCGTGGATAGATAGATGAATAGAAATCTAGTTGGAAAGATAGATAGATCAATAGAAAGCTAGCTGGAAAGATTACTAGATAGATAGATAGAAAGCTAGATGGATAGATTAATGAATATATGGATAGATTGATAGACGAAAAGATAGATGGATAGGTAGATGGAAATATATTGGCATGATTAACGAATAGAAAGATAATTAGGTTCATGAATATATAGATCAATAGAAAGATAGTTGGAAAGATAGATAGATCAATAGAAAGCTAGTTGGAAAGATAGATAGATCAATAGACAGCTAGCTGGAAAGATTACTAGATAGCTAGATAGAAAGCTAGATGGATAGATTAATGAATAGATTGATAGATTGATGGATAGGTTAATGGATAGGTTAATGGATAGATTAATGGATAGATGGATAGATTAGTGGATAGAAAGCGAAATGGATAGATTAATGGAAAGAAAACTAGAAATATTAATGGATAAATGGATAGAAAGCTAGATGGATAAATTAATGGATAGATAGCTGCACAGATGGATGGATAGAGCGATGGATGCAAAGATGGATGTATGTATATAGATAAATGGACAGAGAAAAGGGCAGATGAATGGATTGATGGATGCATAGATGGATGGATGTGTAGGTTGATGCATAGATGGATAGGTAGATGGATAGATCGATGGATACAGGGACCGTCGGGTAGATAGAAGTATAGATAAATAGCCAGATGAATAGATGTATGGACAAATGGATTGATGTACAAGTGGACAGACAGAAATAGAGATAGAAGGATTTATGGATTGCTAGATGGGTAGATGGGAAAAGGGCCGTAACATAATTGGCATCCCCAGCGGGATCCGTCCCCTTGTTAAGTATGTTTGACAGGGGTGGTGAAGTGGCGTAATCCCTGTAAATAATTCCCCCTGTGTGACGATTGTGACGTTATACGTCCTGTGCGGTGCTCAAGAGTGACTAAGTGCGATATTGTGCAGTGCGGTGCTCGCTGTGATTAAGCGATTAAGTGCAATATTGACTAGTGCGGTGCTCAGTGATTCAGTGTAATATTGTAGAGCGAAGTGTTCGCTTGGACTCAGTGCAATATTGGGTAGTGTGGTGCCCGAAGTGATTACGTGCAATATTGGCAAGTGCAGTGTTTGGTGCGATAAAGTGCAATATTGGCGTAGAACAGTGCTCGGTGTGTTAAGTGCTAACGTGTAAGCAGTGTGTTAAGTGCTAAGTGTTCCATCTGTGACAATGGCAGACAAAGCTACCATCGATGATCTGGACGAGGTTCAGGCTTTTCTGAACAGAGAGGATTGTCTTGCCAGATTAAAATATTTGAGCAAACCAGAGCTTGTACTAGTGAGCGCCTACCTGGAGATCAAGATCCGTGCCAGTGATTCCCGTGTGGAGATCTTGTCCAAGGTACACCGGCACCTGAAGGCAGAAGAGAAACAGGGGAGCGAGACTCCTAGTACAAGGGAAGGTGAGGAAATAGCTTCCACGGAAAAGGAAGATAAGGGCAGTGACGTTGACAGTGATGCAGGTGAGCTTAATATCAGCTTCCTAACAGTCAAGATGCGTGCCCTAGAAATTAATCGGGAAATTGAATGGAAGAAGTTAGAATTAGAACGAGAATTAAAAGATAAAGAAGTGGAGATGAAAAATAAAGAAGTGGAGATGAAAAATAAAGAAGTGGAGATGAAAAATAAAGAAATGGAGATGAAAGAAAAAGAATTGGCGATGAGGCGTTTAGAATTAGAAAGAGAAGAAAGAAGAGAAGAGCGAGAAAGAGAAGAGAGACGAGAGAGGGAAGAACGAGAAAGAGAGAGAGAAGAACGAGACAGGCAAGAACGACAGGACAGAGAGGAAAGAGAGAGACAACATGAACTAGAAGTTTTGCGATTAGGCGGTGGTCGGAGGCAAACAACGGACACCAGTAGCTTCGATCCGGTACGCAACATCAAAATGGTCCCCAAATTCCATGAGAAGGAAGTGTCAAAATTCTTTGCAGCCTTCGAGAAAGTCGCTGCCTCTTTGGAGTGGCCAAGGGAGAATTGGGCTATTATGATACAGTCAGTCTTGACTGGGAAGGCCCAAATCGCCTACTCTACGTTATCCCTTGACGACTCCAGCGATTATGACAAGGTGAAGAAGGTTGTGCTCATGGCGTACCAATTGGTACCTGAGGCGTATAGGCAAAAGTTCAGAAACCTGAAGAAGACCTCAGAGCACACTTTCACCGAATTCGCTACAATCAAGGAGTGACTTTTCCAGGAATGGTGTGCCTCTCGGAAGGTGGAGACCAGGGAAGACCTCGAGCAGCTGATTCTGCTTGAGGACTTCAAGGATTGTTTGTCTGGAGACCTCAAGACGTACTTAGAGGAACAGCAGGTGGAGACCTTGAGTGCAGCAGCCACCATGGCTGAAGAGTATATCCTGACGTACGTCCCGAGGAATTACCAGCGCCGGTTTGACAGACCTCCCGACGAAGAAGAAAGACCCATCCCACAGAGTGCTAAGAAGACGCCCCCAAGTAGCCCCCGAAGAACAAGTCCTAGCAGTCCGAAACACCGGAGCCCGAGGAGGAATATGGTGTGCTGGACTTGTGGGCAGAAAGGGCATATAGCTGCTAGGTGCCGAGGCAGAAGAGGTGGCAGCGCACGAAGGGAGGTGATGTTGATGAGCTGTGTTACACCACCAGCAGGAAACCAGTCTACGACGAAGCAGGAAGGACCAAGTTTGTTGGCCCCTCACACTTCAACCGGGTATGTAACGAGTGATCATACTGGTAGATCAGTTGTAGTGCTCAGAGATAGTGGAGCAGCCCAGTCCCTGATCGTGAAGAGCTCGTTACCCGAGGGAGTAAGTGTGGATGGGAGACCAGAGGTTATCCTGGTTGGGTTTCCAAGGACGCAGTACATCGCCCCCTTAGTGCCAGTACATCTCGACTCGCCTTATTTCAGCGGCACATGTGCGTTGGCAGTAGTCGATACCCTCCCTGTGGCTGGGATTGACGTGGTACTAGCCAACGACTTGGTGACCGATTGGAGCACCAATCATCCCAAGGTTGCGGACGAGTCTACCGGAACAGCACGGTCTGAGGTAACAGGCAATGGTAATGGCCAGGTAAAGACAGACCCGGATTTGAACCTATTTAATTTATCCTTTCTCCCGCAGATCGATGATATTCTAGCAGAGTCTCCTGATTCTTCTCTCGACAAGGAACATGAGGTTACGATGGCAGAAGTACCTGAGCTAGAAGAGAGGCCTTGTGTGCAGACACCCACGGATACCAACGAGTCTGGAGTGAAGGCTGAGGTGTGCTTGCGGTATGGCAAGTTACAGCGTGTAGTGGACCAGCCAGAGATTCCCCAGACGTCAGAGGTATGTGAGGTGTGTTCAAAAGGTCTAGTGCCCTCTTCTGTCCAAGCCAGGCTAGTGGATGGTGCCGGCTATGGACATGACAAGCTCAGGAAACTTATCCCTCAATTGGCCCCATGTTTCTTAGCGATATTTTGTTTTATTCTCCTATGTGTTCTCGTTTGTGCTCTCAGTGAGGACCGGTGGACGACCCGACGAATGATGGCTCCCATGAACATCGGGAAGAGGTCCCAGGGATTGGAGATTTGTACTGCAGGTGTTGCAGTTGAAGGAGGGACCTGGAAGGTGATAATTGATAAAGGAGGTACGACATGTGATAATATGAGTGACTGTTTCCGACAGGTTGACACCCCCCGCGTGACTGCTGAGCCTCAATGCAGCGTTATGTGGAACGTTGGTCGACCTGACGGTGGCAGAGCGAATGCCACCTGCGACGTACGAACAGCCCCGTTGGGACTAGGTGTGGACCTAGTAGAGTATGCTGTAAGTACTGTTTTACTCGCGGTCGCTATCACTCTGAATTATCAGACCCCTGTATTCCAGGTTCCTGTATCCCTGAAGGACCATAGGACCGGCACCAGAAATGCCGTCTGTGGGCAGCCATCATCGGTGCCACGACATAGGGAAGTGTCGAGTCACCCCAGATCGTGTCGAAACCAATCCGTACTCGAGAGAGGTGAGATGATGCCCCTGCTTGACATCGCAGTGGAGACGTGGAAGACGTGGAAGGTTACGCCAGGCAGGACATCGCCTTCAATCTTCGAGTTCCCTTTGTGCCAGAATTGTCCAGTAGTACAGTTTGATGGACGAGACAGCCTCGCCATTCCAGATTATAAAGCATGTGTGTCCATTTGGAGTTGTGTCGTCGTACTAATTTGGTTTGTGTTTCTTTTTATAGAACCCCAAACCAAATTCTTTTTGGTGGGGAGGTGTTACGAACCCGGATCCAGCGTCCGAGCCTGGAGCAGTGACAACCACGCCATCTGTGGGTCAGCTCCCGAAACCCCCGCCAAACGGACGACGACACCTAGTGAGGACAGCGTGTACTGGCCTCGAGGACCAGTTTCCAGTCTGGTTCAGCGCTCAACACCGCCGCCCCTGACCTCTGGTGAGGTGGTGCTCCGACGACAGCGCCATCTATGGACTGGATACGTCAGGTGTTTGTGCCCGAGCCCGTAAGTGAGATGTATTAGTGTCCCGGTTATTGATGACGTGTCTGCTTACAGAGCCGACCTGGGACCACTGTGATGGAAGTGGAGTCAGTCTACCCGAGGCAGCCAGTCTCCTACTGTGAAGTTTGCTGCAGCTGTTGTGACGTCGTCCCCCCGGAAGAACACTGTGGTGTGTTAGCCTGCCAGTGGAGTGGCAGTGAAAGGATTTACCCGGGACCGACTGTTAGGAGACGATCATCCACTGGGGTATTGAGGACAGGAGGGTGATTTGTGATATCACACGAGACTCCTGTCTAGGGCGTACCCCTTATATCGTTCGTGGAGTGGCCGTACCAGCCTTGGTGGCTCAGTACCTGCCAGCAGACCAGCTGGACGTGTGGTTGACGGCCTCCACGACGGTGCCCCCAGTGGACCTGTGTTTTGGCTGACCTGTGGCCCGGGTAGGCTCGGCATTCTCAGAGGACACGTTGTGAGGCCACGAAGAAAGCACCGCAGACTCAGCACCTAGCTTCTTGATCCAGAGTCTTCTGCAGAAGACTATACTGTGCTTAATCCCCTTGTATAGTGTTAATACCCCCCCCCCCTTGTGTAACCGTTTTATATATTATTTATTGGTGATGGGCATTATATAATATTAAGTTCTTAGCTT